>NW_026932595.1:0-52691 GCF_032062105.1 Saccostrea cuccullata
TTGTACATTGGAAATTTAAACTTACTGTGCAGTCCTATTTGTGGATAAACTCAGTCTGGTGCTTTCGTGAACAGGCTGATCTTGAGAACAGTCCTGGCAAATCCAAAGGTCAACACCTCTCCCTCTCATCGTCTCCCAGTACACTTCTTGTGACACACCTGTAAGGATTTCATAATTAGTACAATTCATTTTTAAATAAAGACATCATAAAAAAGACTTGATTACAATCATTATATTTGACCTAACCTATAACCTAACAAGGCTCCATTGCTCCCTCAGACGACATAGAACTTGTGGTGTTGCGTAATGTTCTTCCACTGAATGTCAAGTAAACATGTCCCAATCACACCCAACGGTGCATTTCCTCCATAAGGCATCAGCTTGGAACCATTTGTTTCAAGCTTGGGTTGTCCCAACTTAAGGTAAGTTGCTTCTTCAAGGATATTTACGGACGCTCCGGTATCAAGGAGAAAATCACAGAATGTTCCGTTAACCTTGAGACACTGTTTTGGGCCTTTGCTGCAATTGATAGCATACAAATATTCTTCATCAGTTGAGGACACATTTTCCACATCTAATTTGCGAACGGCTCTTGTTTTGTTTTTCTTTGGATAACCTCCCTTGGCACCATTACTCTTCTTTGATCGGCATACTTTCTCAAAGTGATTTAATTTCTGTCAATACCGACACTGTTTGCCTTTAGCTGGGCATTCTGCTGTGTTCGGATACGGTCCCCTACAGTTTCTCCACGTGTTCGCCGCAGCACTCCCGGTAGTGCCCTTAGGTTGACCTTTGGGCTTCTTACTCTGTCTGTTCTTAAATTTCAAACGTGGTTTGTTTACAAAATTCACAGCACGCTCACTCTGTTCCTCCATCGTTTGTGCCTGTGTTTCAGCCACTTCCATCGCTCGTCCTAAATCCATTAAATTCTGCAGGGTCATATCAGGCTCGCGTAATGCTCTCCTCCGCAAGCGGTCAGAGCGGCAGTGTTGAATGATTTGAGATAAAATTTCTTTGTTTACATCATTAAATTCACAGTCTTTTGACAATCTACGGAGCTCAGTTACATACTCATCAAGTGTTTGAGTGCCCGAGTGCTTACAGTTTCTAAATTTGTATACAACCATTTGTATGTTTTTCCGTGGAGAAAAATAAGTAGACAGTACTTGCTTTGTCCCGACGTATGTTATCGGAGCATCTCCCTTTTCGGCATTGTAAATATCAAATACACGCTCTCCAGCGTAGTGTAGTAATAAGGCTCTTTTCCGGCCGTTGTCCTCAATGTTCATCCCAGTGAGTCGTTCCAACCATTTCTCCCATTTTGGGTCCTGCGTCAGCCTTGTCCGCGTATTCGAATGGTGGGAATTCCGGTAATCGATCCATTTTAGCGATGTATTATCCTCGTCGCCAAATATTATGCCCTTGTGTAAAGGACTTTGGAAGAAAAACACATGTTGTTTAGTTCACGGTTTATTAGAGACTGCATGGTCATCAGTTGCAAGATATTCATGCGCTTATAAGCATCACATGATAAAAGTGCGGGAAATCGAAGAGTGATTAGGTTATCAATACAATTATAGAAATAGTTCTAGTGATTTACATAAACATAAGATATAATGATTTGTAATTTTGAAATAAAGATATTACATTACGAATTACCCCCCGAGGACCAGAGAAGTCTCTGGATGGCGCTAGTAGCGGATCGAATACGATTTCGGAGGAGAATTCGACAGTTAGAAGCTCTGTTAGTTTTTAAGAAATAAATTAAAATCTTGTAATACTACATCAGTGTTATGTTATTGTATGACGTCATATACACTCGGGTTCGGGATCGGGTTCCTTGCATTTCCCTTTGTCACTGGTAATGTAGCCGATAAATTTACCATCGAATATTGATGATTTGATGTGGTCTATAATTGGATAAAACATTGTGTATGATTGAAATTAATGATCGATGTTTTAACTGTTATCTTATTTTATTTTGTATTGTGTACGGAGAATGGAAAGATGTTGAATATCCTTAAGTTTATCAATAATTTACATGGTTTCTTGTTTTACACGTTTTCAAAAGAAATTTTTTTGTGTTAGCCTATCACATGTCAAGATTTTTAATCACATGATTGATTAACGATGTTGCCGCCATATTGAACTGTCGTTTGCTTTTTGCAAAAGCGATTTTTTGTGATAGCTTTTAACAGGTCAGGAATTTTAATCACATGATGGATTATCGATGTTTGCCACGATATTAGACTATCGTCTGCAATTGTTTATAAATACAGACCCTCCGAGCGTTCAGCATCATTCCTGCCTAGCTTATTAACAAAGAAAGAAGTAGGAAGAAGGTGTCTGGCTGAAATTTTTTTTATGAGGACCTGTTTTTTATTCCCGGTATATCATTTGAAAACCAGTTGATCCTCAGACGTTTAGACAACAACCGAGAACTGATGCGAATAAACTTGGCAAGATTCCAGGTAATGACAGTCATCGTATGAGGCCCCACCCCTACAGACTTGAGGCACCAAGACCACCGCCACCCAGACCAGCTACACCGACTCCCCAGGGACAGGCCAGGAACCAGGGGAGGATTCCCCCCTGGGGGGTTACCGTCCCCACGCGTCAGATTCTGTGCACTTTATGCATGACAGAGGGGGAAGACAGTAATTTTGTGTGTGGGCGCTGCCTGCAGTGCCCAGCCTGTTTACTTTGTGCTGCTAGGATCTTGGAGCGGAACCTATCCTGTCCCCTTTGTAGAAATACAGAAGCAGTTATACATTCGGGGGGGGGGGGGGCAGAGGGACACGGAGGAAGATGACAGTTCCAACGAGGATGGCATTCAAGGCGGGCATATAGTTCGACGTCTGCTGAGCCAGTAAAGTTTTACCTGGACCAAATCCTGAAACCAAAACCAGAAAAAAAACCTAAAACAAAATAACCAAAAAAAGCCCTTTTAAGAGCTACCTAATTGTTTCGAAAAGATGCTTTCATATACATTCAAAAGAGAAACGTATTGTGTGTATCTTTTTTTTCCAAATACAGTCAAAGAAACGATTGTATCATAGGAAAAAGAGGATTTTTTTTTCTATACAGTCAAAGAAAACAAAACGTTTCTGTGTGTGTGTTCAAAAAGAAAAGAATACCTTATACAGTAAAAAAAACACTGTGTTTCTCTCAAGTTATAACACCAGGTCACTTTTTAAAAAAAAAAATAATGTGTTCAAGTACGACTTAATGTTCTATGTAAATTAGGCGGCCATGATGAATCTCGGCAAGATTTTACCCCAGTGAAAAAGGCTTGTAATCCACCTTGTAGGACTTTTAAAGTTGTTTCACATTGTTTATGAATGTGATTATGTTATCCCTCACCTATATGTTTAATGTCAGCTATGCTTAATAACCCATTTCTATGTAATTTGAGAGAATGTTTTTGTCATGTGCTTAAAGTATGACCCTCTGTGGTGATCTAGCAGGTGCCCCTGAAGACCTTAGGGCAAGTACCCGTAATAAAAACTGCCGAAAAACTCTTTACTATATTTCAATATACATTTATGAATGCTCATATTTCCAAAGGCAAAAGAATGTCGCAAAACTTGGTTTAGAGTGTAGGGTCCCAATAATTTCATGGACAAGTTTGGCTGATTGATGTCTTTATTTTCACACCTTGCATTTAGGGACAATGTCCCACGGGCATCATCCCGTGAATCGCCTTCTTTGAACGCGATCGACTTGCTCTTAATTTACTGGGGCTTCTCCCTCTTGCCACTTGAGACATTTTTATTAAAACAAAAGAAGGGAAAGAAGTTGACACCTCCAAGCTAATTTTTTCATTCGCTCATGATTTGAGACCTCCTGAAAATCACAGATACGAAATGATTTGTGAAATTTGAGGATTGATTCTTAGAAAGTTATATAGTCAAAATTTGTACAACTATCACACTCTACAAGATATGCTACAAAGACTCTCCTTAAAAAAGCAAACAAAGAATATATTACAATGGACGATGACTTTACAATCCTTTCTAACCAAGAAGCTCTCAACAAAATTGATGAGTTGGATTTTACTATAAGGCTCCCGGATCCAAATCCCCCTCAGAATAAAGCAACAGAAAGTGGACTATCTGAGATCATGAAAATCTTCAAGGAGCGACTAGAACTCTGCAAAAAGCGTGAAAGTCTCCTTCATGGAAACACAACGGGAAAATATCAATCCTGGTATATTATCAACACTAAATGCGTCCTGAATCTGTCCAAGGAACAAGAGGACCGCCAATTTAAGGGCTTCTGGAAGGAACTGTCTTCTGCTATGCAGAAGCAAGCCTCACAGAAAGTTATCGACTTCCTCTCTAATACCATCAAGGAAAAGGAAAATGAGGCAAACAGAATTAGAACAGAAACCATCAAAAGAGTAGGATTTGCAACACCAGAAAGTGCGTCTGTCAGGGGACATTTTGATGATGAAATCCTAAAAATCCAGGATCAGAACACTAAGGAATTAGAGGAATTTCGAAGTCGATTGGGCACTTTACAACAGTCCTCCTCCACTCAACGGACTGCAACCGTATCCCGAACCCCAGGAAAAAGTTCCCACCAGCCAAGGAAAGACTGGAACTAAGGAAATCGTAGGGACCTTTCCTCAGGCTATCGCCATCATGAAAAGAGAGTCCACTTCAGGAGACGATACAACCCTCATAAACGGCCGTCCCAAAGTGATTTCAATTACACCCCGGACATGTGTTAGTCTTTGAGAAACAGCACAAACATTTGAAATTTGGATCATAATAACTGTAACTACATGTGATACCTTAAGAACTTGCGCACCATCTGTGAATTTCCTTTGATATCCGTTAGAACTAAAATAACTATTAAACAAACTGATTGAAAGCTTGAAAATGGATTTCAAAAAATATTTCCCAGTAAGGTCTTTAATATGTTTTGACGGATATGATTAAGTTATTCCCCAGCTTGGATTTATATTATGGATTTTAAGCATTGTACGAGCCGTATCACGATAAATGATTTGTCTGATTAATACATATACCTGTACATTCTGAATAATTAGACTTCCCTTATCCATTTGACTGATCAAAGAATTATATCTTTGTTATATTGTACATACTGTTCTTTGAATTACAATCTTAAGAGTCCTAAACTTATGTTGTTTACTCAGATTTCTGACCAGCAGGTGGTCATTCATTGGTTGACTGTAGTAGCTTCAATTTGATTGAAGGGAGGCGTGACCCTTCGTTTGTAAATGTTCTCTTGCATCGAGATTCTGACATTGCTTCAAATTAGATTAGTGTACGCTAGCACCACAGAATTTACTCTGTGCCATCTACTTGTTTATTTTCCTTTTATATACGGATATTTCATTATCTATTACTTTAATACCTTATACCCCCTTTTAATGGACGTGGTGCTCTAGTTGTTCAATTGGCGCTAATTGTCTTTAATTACTGACATGCCTTACACCCTCTATTAATACGCTCAGACGTATTGTTGACGTGGTTATATTACTAAATCATTTCAAATCGACCAGCTTGACATCTATTAAATACGCTCAGACGTTTAATAGACGTGGTTCTTTTTATACTTACTGGTTAAATTATGTTATCATTGGGGATAATCTTACTCCCGTCCACTAAAATGGCACGGCGTTTCGAACGTCAGAATAAATAAAAGAAAAGTGTATTAAGAGCATCAAATGCACTTGCTCATAAAAAACGCATTCACAAAGCAAGGGTAATAAATGCAAAAAAGTTTGTTCTGAATCTGTCCTCATATTATCTCAAAGACAATGAATACATACTACTAGCCAAAGGACTTAAATTCATTCCCACACCAAAAAATGGCAATGTCAAAAGGTAACTTTTTAAGGATTTTGACAAGTTTGCTAGAAAAATCAGATGCAAATTTCTTTTTGATACCGGGGTTATAAACCTGATCCGGCATGTGGTGCACTTGAAAATTACATTGACAAACCAAGTGAGAGTTATCATCAACGCAAATAAAACAATATCAGGATAATTTAACTAGCCAGGAAAGAGCAGCTTTGACAACATTAAAAAACAAAAATATTTTTTTTAATATTATAAACGATCAGGATTGGGTTCTCTCAAATTTCGCCGAGGAAAATGTTTTCTATATTTAAAGTCCGGGTTTTTATACCCCCCGCTTCAAAAGTGGGAGGGTTTATAGTAATCAGGATTTCCGTCCGTCTGTACGTCCGTCCGTCCGTCCTTCTGTCCGTCCGTCTGTTACGCCTTTTCTCTTATCCGCAACTCCTCTAATACTACTGAGTGGAATTTAATGAAACTTTCACATGATATTTATTGCATATTGCCATTGTGCACCTTCTATTTTACTTGTTATTCGACACGTATTTGAAGTTTTCCATAGCAAAACATGGACATTGCCACTATATTTTAACTTATGAATTTACATATAAAAGCTTCTAGAACAATTTGAAAGGACGAGTTATTCCTCTTTACACATTACCGTAAAACAATATTTATCAACACATACATTATTGGAGGCGGGGGTATTATTTAGTGAGCTCATGGCTCACAGTACTGTACGTCTAGTCTTTTTTTTTTATTTTAGCTTGGTTGGTCCACTTTTATACACGATTGATTGATTGTATGTTGTGTAACGGCCCTCTCGAGAATTTTTCACTCATATGGAGACGCCACCACTTGCCGGTGGAGGGCCACAAATTTTGTCCTATGCTCGGCACTCAGGGCCTTTGAGCAGTGAGGAATCTTTTTCGTGCCAACACCTATTCCGACATGGGACTTCGGTTTATACAGTCTCATCCGAAGGACCGGTCTCCACGTCCAATAGTGGGATTCAAACCCGCTACGTAAAGGTTAATTCCTTACTTCGCGACTCTAGAGCAGACGCTCTAACCACTGCGCCACGCGGGCGACTTCATTACAAACGAACAAAAACAAAAAATCCAGTATAACCCAGATGAAACAAGATGTGTTTATGAAACACTATACGCCTGGCGGCAACAAAGTTCAAAAAATCTATTTTTAGCATATTGATCACACTCAAGGTCACAAGGTCATTGATTATAGTGTCATTCGTAAGAACTTAATCAGTCGAATATGCATACTAAATATGAAGTCCCTATCTCCTATGGTTTAAAGGTTATGACAAAAAGTGTAAAGAGCTATTTTTAGCATATATGTAACAGTCAAGGTCACAAAATCATTGATCTTTCTGCCGTTTGAAAGGACTTTATCGGTGGAGTATGCATACCAAATATAAAGTCCCTATCTCCTATGGTTCAAACGTTATGACAAACAGTGGAAAAAGCTATTTTTAGCATATAGGTCACAGTCAAGGTCACAAGGTCATTGACCATGGTGTCATTTGAAAGAACTTAATCGGTGGAGTATGCATACCAAATATGATGTCCCAATCTCCTATGGTTCAAAAGTTATGACAAACAGTGGAAAGCTATTTTTAGCACATAGGTCACAGTCAAGGTCATAAGGTCATTGACCATGATGTCATTTGAAAGGACTTTATTAGTGGAGTATGAATACCAAATATGAAGTCTCTATCTTTTACTGTTCAAAAGTTATGGCCAAGGTTAAAGTTGACAAACAGACAGGACAAAAACAATATACGCCCGGGATCTATCGATCCGGGCGCAAAATAAAAACCAGAAGTCTCTGTCGAGACTGAAGCTCTACTGGTTTGAACTTATAGCAAAGGAAGAGAAAAGTACTTAAGCAGCTGGGATTTGAAACTAAATAGAAAAATGATCGTTGATAAAGTCTCTTTAGGTTCTTAGTGTAGTCTACTTGTGTGCCAAGTTATACTGAAATCAGACAAAAACTGTAGGAGGAGTAGCATTTTGAAACAATTTTACAGACATTTCTATTCTTAGTAACCATGGCAACACTGTTCATCGAAATTAAAATTCGATATACAGAATTATGTATCTTAGTATAGTCTAATTGTGTGTCAAGTTATATCGAAATAAGACCAAAACTGTAGGAGGAGTAGCATTTTGAAACAATTTTACAGATATTTCTATTTTTAGTAACCAAGGCAACACCGTTCATCGAAATCAAAAACAAATAAACAGAATTATGTATCTTAGTGTATTATACTTGTGTGCCAAGTTATACAGAAATCAAACCAAAACTGTAGGAGAAGTAGCATTTTGAAAGAATTTCACAGAAATTTCTATTTTTAGTAACCACGGCAACACCGTTCATCAAAATCAAAAAACAATACACAGAATTATGTATCTTAGTATATTCTACTTGTTTGCCAAGTAATACTGAAATCAGACCAAAACTGTAGGAGGTGTAGCATTTTGAAAGAATTTCACAGAAATTTCTATTTTTAGTAACCACGGCAACACCGTTCATCGAAATCAAAAACCGATATACAGAATTATGTATCTTAGAGTACTCTACTTGTGTGCCAAGTTATAATGAAATCAAACCAAAACTGTAGGAGGAGTAGCATTTTGAAAGAATTTCACAGAAATTTCTATTTTTAGTAACCACGGCAACATCGTTCATCAAAATCAAAAACCGATATATAGAATTATGTATCTTAATGTAGTCTACTTGTGTTCCAAGTTATACTGAAATCAGACCAAAACTGTAGGAGGAGTAGCATTTTGAAAGAATTTCACAAAAATTTCTATTTTTAGTAACCACGGCAACACCGTTCATCGAAATCAGAAACCGATACACAGAATTATGTATCTTAGTGTAGTCTACTTGCGTGCCATGTTATACTAAAATCAGACCAAAACTGTAGGAGGAGTAGCATTTTGAAAGAATTTCACAAAAATTTCTATTTTTAGTAACCACGGCAACACCGTTCATCGAAATCAAAAACCGATACACAGAATTATGTATCTTAGTGTAGTCTACTTGTGTGCCAAGTTATACTGAAATCAGACAGAAACTGTAGGAGGAGTAGCATTTTGAAAGAATTTGACAGAAATTTCTATTTTTAGTAACCACGGCAACACCGTTCATCGAAATCAAAAACCGATACACAGAATTATGTATCTTAGTGTAGTCTCTTTGTGTGCCAAGTTATATTGAAATTAGACCAAAACTGTAGGAGGAGTAGCATTTTGAAAAATTGTTTACAGACAGACGGACAGACAGACGGACAGACGGACGGACGCCGGACGCATTACTATCGCATAAGCTCTTCTGGTCTCTGACCAGTAGAGCTAATAACGTTCCTACTTACCCGCTTGTTGGTATGGCTGATCTGCTGGCAGTATTTTCCGGTGTTGCTGCTCCACCCCATTTCTCGTCTGGCTTTGTTGACCGTGGACCATGACACACTCACATGGAACATTTCTCTTAACCGATTTCTAATCACTCCAGCCGTTAGTTCTTTATTTTGGCACATCCACATGTGAATTAATTGTTTGTGCACCAACTACAGTTTTCGCTTCGTAACAAACTTCGAATGTCTTCTCGCGATGGTCCCGTGACGAAAACATTTGTATATGGCCTCTCTTGACACACTAGTCCCATGATAAATCTTCATTAACCTCCGAATTTCACCCACAGAGCGTCCTTCCTGCCGATAACGATACACCCCCGCTTTTACGTCTAACCTCTACGCCATTTTGAAAAGTGAAGTCGGTCGAGCTCGGAATACTCAATTTAGTTTTTCGATCTCGATTTTAAATAACAAAGATCACTGAAATATTATATATAGTCCTGTTCATAATATTTATCTTTTAAAGTCGAACATGTACTGTTATATCGATGCTTAAAATTGTATTCAAATATTAGTTTCTTTTTTTCATTATCGATTCCGATTTTAAACAAACCTGATAGGATAGGATTAGTACCCTAGAAGAAGTATAGGAAATAGGATAGAGAGGATAGGATACAGGATTCAGGATAGAATTGTCAACTTCCAGGATTGCAGCACTGTATTCATCGCCCCGAAGCTAGATGCTACGAGATTAAGGTGGGTTTCCATGTTGGCGGATTTCCGATTCCATATGCACTACAAGCCTGGTGTGAATAACAGTGATGCAGATGGACTCAGTCGAATGCCGCTTGAAGTATCCAAGTTTACAGAAAGTTGTTCCCCTGACACCATTGATGCCATAGTTACAGCAGTAAGGTTAGAGGTTAGACACGACTGTTTGTAGCAGTATTTCTGCGCCAGTGAAAGAGGCTGAAGCTGAGAAAGAAAAACTTAAGAGTGGAACCTTTTCTACTATAAACAATGCTACCTTAACACAGGAACAGAGTAAAGACCCAGACATTGGGCTTATAATTCCTTTTGTAGAAAGGAAGTAACCAAAGGTTGGAGCCCTTCTTCCAAGTGTTTACGAAGAAAATGGCCAAAGTTGAAGATGGTCAATGGATTGCTTAGGAGGGAGATTTCACTACCTCGAGGACAAATTCAACAAATTGTACTTCCAAAATGTTATTGAAAATTATCCCTTATACATTTACATGATGATTTAGGACACTTAGGAGCAGAGTGAGTAGAGTACCCGCATCGTTATTCTTTACAATTCTATCGTGCGTGTATCCTATCGTATCTTGCGTGTATCCTATCGTATTGTGCGTGTATCCTATCGTTTCCTATCGTATAGTGTTTTCCGTTTATCAGGTTTTGCGTTTTCTATCGTGTTTTCCGTTTATCGTGTTTAGCGTTTATCGTGTAGATCGTTTATCAGGTTCTATCGTGTATCGTGTTTTGCGTTTATCGTGTATATTCGGAAACCCTCGCTTTTTATCTTTGCTATTTAAAGAAACTACTGAGCTATTCCGAGTTTCTTTTTCGTTTTTTTAATAAAAATAAGATTAATTCAACCGAAAGAGAGAAAATAAAGATTTATCCCGTTCTTTTTCATCAAAATAAGAAATATTAAAGCGTAGAAGGAAAAAATAATGAATCGCGTATGTCATGAATGAATAAATTGATTTATTAATAAATAATTTATTAAATAAACAAAATAATTATATCATGGTAAGGGAGTAATTGTCAAAATTTAAACAGTAACTCTATTTTTCGGAAATGAAATTATAAGTAGATCGATCAACTGGTCTATTTCTTTAAAAAATAATATATCGAATTGTATATATATTTTGTCAAAATGAAATACTATTAATATGATTTTCTCATATGAATCGGAGTTACCGGAACAATATTTTTGGTAAGCTGCGATGTTCGCGTAGACAAAACGCAAATAGATAAATAATAAGCAGGATATTGTAATGCATCTTTTTTTCAGGCAATATTCTGTTTTTTCTTGTTTATCGTCTGATAACGTTAGAAATAATCACCTGTATGTATGCACAATTATTTAAAGTCTTGATGTTACAAATATAACGTAAAATAAGACAATGATCCAGATGATTTTAACAACGATTTTGGCTGAATACGGTCAAATTTTATTTTTTTAAAGCTTATTATAAATTCCTTGACATATGTCCAAATTAATAAAAGAAATCAAAATTATAAAATATTATCAATTAAATATTCTACCCAATTTATCACACCATGGCTGTTACTATAAAATAGAAGATTTTCATTAATTTTATCTGGCATTAGATCGATAACATAAATATAATATATACATGGTACAGGGGAAAACATGAAGTGTTTTAACAGCTTACCTTTTCGGCGTGGAAATAAACTCCTTCATAAGTTTAATATGAAATATAATCCTTCAGGATGCCTAAAATCAAAATAACTCGAAGACCTTTCCTTACAAGAAAACTGACACGTATGTGTAGCTCTCTATTTAGCACACTGTCTTCCTGTGCGGTCAACCGCCCCCTCCCCCTTCTCCCCGAACTGACACCTCGACCCGCGTGTGTGTGATCACCGTCAACATACCTGTACTGAATTCTCACCTGGGGTTAATTAGTAACCTCGAATACTTCTTGGTTCTATTGAAACGCATCTACATGTACTTATTTTCGGGATTTTGTTCCTAACTTGTTTAAACAATTTTATCAAAGATTAAATACAAAATTCATTAAATAATTGAACGATTTATGGATTAAAAATCATTTTGAATGTTAAAAAAAAAATCAAATAAATCAATTTAATGAAATGAAGCCCCTTAACTCACTCCGTTGATTCTTTTTCATTTAGTACAATCTTTCGATTATGTTTATGTAAATTAGTCTTTTAATATACAAAAAAAAATTATACTGCACTTATGGTACGTGCACTTTCGGGTCATCGGGTTTTCTACGTAAAACGGACAAAATTAATTCTCGGAAACAATTTCATTGATCGTAGAAACGGGTGTAATAGTTCTAACATTCTAAACTATGAAAATATGCTCGCAATAGTTTTTAACGGTATCTTACTATAAAAACAAGAAAATTCAAAGAATTGTGGTCCCCCGCTTTCGGTATTTTTGTGGGTGAGATGTTATTTTTATGACATATTGTCTTTAATATGAACATATACTATCATACAATGTATGTCATTTATTTAGAGAGTAACATTGAAGTTGAATTTTTGTTTAAGGATGAAAACCTTAATCCTGACCGTTAAAAATTTATGGCCAAAGTAAAAAAAAAATTCATAGTAGGTCAACTCCAAGGTCAAGATCAAAGGGTAAAAATTTTTGATATCCAATGAAAGGTTTTCTCACAAGGATTACACATGTGAAGTATGAAAGCCATAGCTTTTACTGTTCAAAAGTTATAGTCAAGGTTAATTTTTTTTCGTTACTACGTTAATCTTTAAGTTCAAGGTGAAAAGATCAAAGTTGTTGATATCCAATGAAAAGACTTGCCACAAAGAAAACATATGTAAAAAAATAAAAGTCCTAGTATCTACCGTTTAAAAGTTGTGACCAGTGTTAAAGTTTTATTTTAAAAAGTAGCTAAAACTCCAATGTCAAGGTCAAAGGATTAAAGTTGTTGGTATCCAATAAAAAGGTTTTCTCAAAAGGATTACATATGTGAAGTACCAAAGACCTAGCCCTCACCGTTCAAAATTTATGGTCAAGGTTTAAGTTTTTTCATAAGTACGTTAATCTCCAAGGTCAAGGTCAAGGTTGTTGGTATCCAATGAAATGTCTTACCACAAGGAATACATATGTGAAATATAAAAGTTCTAGTATCTACTGTTTAAAAGTTGTGACCAAGGTTAAAGTTTTTAAAAAGGATTTAAAACTCCAAGGTCAAGGTCAAAGGGTAAAATTTGTTGGTATCCAATGAAAGATTTTCTCACAAGGATTACATATCTGAAGTATGAAAGCCCTAGCCCTTACTGTTCAAAAGTTATGGTCAATGTTAAAGTTTCTTCATAAGAACGTAAATCTAAAAGGTCAAGGTCAAAAGGTCAAGGTTGTTGTTATTCAATGAAAGGTCTTGCCACAAATAATATATATATGCGAAATATGAAAGTCATAGTATCTACTATTCAAAAGTTATGTC
Organism: Saccostrea cuccullata; assembly: GCF_032062105.1. Classification (NCBI taxonomy): domain Eukaryota; kingdom Metazoa; phylum Mollusca; class Bivalvia; order Ostreida; family Ostreidae; genus Saccostrea; species Saccostrea cuccullata. The sequence goes on from NW_026932595.1 coordinate 13,425, forward strand.
CAAAGTAAAAGTTTGGATTTTTTGTGAAAAAGTGGGTCAAACGCCAAGGTCAAGGTCAAAAGGTCAAATTTGGTGGTACTCAAAGAAAGGTCTTGTCACAAGGAATACACATGTGAAATATGAAAGTCATAGCTCCATTAAATCAAAAGTTATGGGCAAGGTTAAAGTTTTTGTGACGGACGGACAGACTGACAGATTGACAGACTGACGGACAGACGGACAGACGAATGAGATTTAATGTCCCCTCGCTTTCGCGAAAGCGGGGGACAATAAAACAAAAGGAGTCGTCTGATTCGCCGTGACCATGCAAGACTTATAAATACACCGAATCAATTTATAGTATTGATCGATTTTATTCAATACGTAAGTAATTTTATTTAAGAATTCAATATTATATTGCCTATTTGGTTAGATTTTGTTTATCTAATTTTAAATTGGTTGCGGACTTTCAAAATACCGCCCTTCGAATATGCCTAATATGAGATTACCGGGTAAGTTTAAAATGATTTTTATTAAGTTTTAATAATTCATTTGCCGAATTAAACCTATTTTTAGTTATTATTAGAAACAGTACACAAAGAGTTTAATAGCAATGATTTATAATTATTTAGTCGGAAAAGTCGCATTTCACTCTTTTAATATTTGTTGATTAATTTTTCTGTTTTGTATTGTAAAGAAAAATGTATTTAACCAGTCACTGTTCGTTAATAAATACGAGGTTTTAAGTATCTATAATGTAAAATGTTTACATGTACATAAATCAGAGCTTAGTATAAACGTACATGTGCAGTTGTAGCAGATTCATTATAGGATTAAACGTTCTTTTTTCAGAATTTATCGATGTGTAAACTCTGCCTTTTTGCTCACAAACTGAATAAAAGTGCTTCGCACTTTTATTCAGTTTGTGAGTAAAAAGGCAGAGTTTACACATCGATAAATTCTGAAAAAAGAAAGTTTAATTCTTATAATTCCAATTACGATTTTTTTTAATTATTAAAATTATTTCCCTTTGAGGCCGCCATACAATCCGTTATTTTGTACGGCGTAGGAATACTTTAATGCCGCCGATGCCACAAAGAAACGTGTACAAGATGAATATCGATAAAATTCAACTTTAATTGTCAAAACAATCAATAAATAAACTTATAAAAAATCATTGAATGTTGTTTAAGTCAACAAATATCGTAAATACGCGTATTCTCCAGAATAATTCGTCCTTGACCATGGCCATGTTGACGTCATGACGAAAGTTGAAGACCGACGACGTCCTCGATTTGCTCTGGTTCGTTCAAAGATTTAGGGAGAATATGGGATCTGTAGGATGTAAACATATGAATTTGATGCCAGAAAGGCAAGAGTATGAGGTACGTTTCTTTTCCCTATCACAACGATACCAACTGAGCTGATATGGAACGTCGAAAAAAATGACTGCATGATCAGCGAGTTTTTAAAATTCACACTCGTGATGCGACAGTGACATAAACATAATATTCCCGTCTGTCAGTTCTGTTTATTTCCTTTTCATTTATTCATTCGAGCATTCATTCATTTTTTATTTCAAGTTTCTTGTAGCTAAAACGGACTAGAAGTATCTGTTTTCATTGTTTTTACAACAGTCAAGAAAGTAGTTCTGATTGAAAGAATTTATCGATGTGTAAAAATTTTCTGGAACGTGTTCTCGTCCAATCAAAACACAGGAAATCAAAAGATAAAATGAAGATTGGAATTATATTCTCATGACACAGTTTACGTGCATTAATGCAGATCTCCATTATTTAATAATTATTTAGATCTCAATTCAGAAAATTTAATTTTTTCAACTGTTTCGTTCTTGATAGATCTATCATGTTAAATTTATTAATTTTGTTAAAGCCGTTTTCTTTAAACCTTTCTTTCGGCCAGTCTACTACTTGTATTGTTTTCTAAGATAATAATATTTAATTGCGATTTTTGGATACATTGAAGATTGTAAGCTTTAGACATTAAATACAAATATTAAATTTATTGCGTAAATTTATTCAGTGAAATAAATTGGTACTTGTAGATAAATTTATTAGAAAGAAAATTTTCATAAATAATAAATATGTTTATATAGTTTCAAAATTCCCATTCTTCAGAAGAAATAAAAAAAAAACAGTCTCCATTTTATAAAAATCCATTTAATAACTGTCAATTTTTCATATATATAAATAAACAACTTTTGTAAAATTAATACAGAGATCTCAGGTTCTTTTTATAATAAGTAAATGCAATTTATAGTTTAGATTTAAAGCTCTGCGAGTATTTAAATTAAAATATAATTTATTTAAAATAATCTTTAATCTTTAAATTTAATTCAAAATAATCTTTTCGTTTTGTCAAAAAACTCTCCGCATTTTGAAACAATCCTATCAGGTTTTACGTTTATCCTATCGTGTAAATCGTTTATCAGGTCTATCGTGCTTTGCGTTTATCGTGTTTTGCGTGTATCGTGTTTTGAGTTTATAGTGTTTTGCGTTTATCCTATCGTGCGTGTATCCTGTCCTATCGTGCGTGTATCCTATCGTATCGTGCGTGTATCCTATCGTATCGTGCGTGTATCCTATCGTATCGTGTATCCTGTAAAGAATAACGATGCGGGTACTGTATTGAGAAGTGCAAGAGATAGATTCTACTGGCCGTACATGGGTTCAGAGATTGAGCGATATGTTACTCAGGAGTGTTATTGTATCAAGGAAAAAAGACCACATCTTCCGCGCAAAGCAGCATAACAACCCATTACTACGACTTGTCCATTGGAATTTGTCTCAATTGATTTTTCCATGTGGAGCGCTGCAAAGGGGGTTATGAATATATTCTTGTGGTGATGGACCACTATACCGCTTCGCCCAGGTGTATGCCACTAGGGGCAAATCAGCTAAGACTGCAGCAGAAAAAGTGTTCAATGACTTTGTGCTAAGGTTTGGAATGCCTTGCAGACTTCACCATGATCAGGGACGTGAATTTGAAAACAGATTTTTTTTTGAGTTACAGAAGTTGTGTGGAATTAATCACTCTCGTACAACACCTTACCACCCCCTAGGAAATGGCCAATAACTTAGAACTTTCAATAGAACTTTGTTACAAATGTTAAGAACTCTAGGACCGTCTTTCAAATCTGACTGGAAATCTCATTTAAACAAGGTCGTTCACACATACAATTGTATGACGAATGAATCAATTGGATATGCACCATTCTTCTTGTTATTCGAACGTCATCCAACACTGCCCATTGACCTCGTTTTCCCAGAGCTAGCGCCTACCGTGACACAGGACCTACGTTTTTAAGGTCATATCCGAAAGACCCATGACTTTCACTTCTGATGTCGAGCGCTTGGCGAAGGAACAGTCGCTACCTATTTTAACGTCTTAGGTTTGACGCATATTGAAACCCCGGCCTCCCGATCACGAGGTAATATTTTGAATTGTTATCATTTCACCTGAATCTAAAATCCTTGACAACGTGTGTTGATGAAATGAAGTCTATGAAATGGTCTAAACTTTCCATACTACATTTCTATCTCTTTTATCTGATTATTCCTTAACTGGTACACCAATACCTTCATTTGCAGCATGCTTTTAAGCCTCATAGAATCTCCATGACGTTAATCCTGGAATAAACTAAAAAAATAATAATATAAAAAATGTTCAACAGACAAAATAACTCCCATACTCCAAAGTCGGTCATACATGGAACATATGTATAGCCAGTCCATCATGTGTATCTCAAATCGAGTTGGTTACATCAAAGCCTACAGCGACCTTGGAGCAATGACTCAGGTCACAGTCATGACACACTGCCTTGTCATGAGGAACAATTGTACCAAGTATGATGTTGCAGATGTAAAGAATGTAAAAATCTTGCACAGAAAAAGGCATTCTATTAAAGTTTAGGGTGACCTTGACTTTGGAGTACTGTCCCTAGACCTTGGAGGTATTGGCAAACCATCTTATGAAGAGGAACATGTATGCCAAGTATGATGTAAGCTTCAGTCATATATACATAGCCTAGATAAAAGTAGATGGATGGAGAGAAATGGACATCATACCATAATATGTCCCATCTAAGACAGGCGTATGAAAACAAGAGTTCAAAGTGGGCCTTTAGCATCCACCTGAGAACTTTTGGGTCTTGTATAATTAACAAATTTGTATTGCTGCTAACTTTTTTTTTGCTGTCCATTTGTAGCAAAATTTTTCCTCTGTATTGAAAATTGTCAAGGATTGATTTTTAATATGGAGTTGCGAATAAAATATGACATGAATAAAAATTAGATTACACTAAATAAATGAAAATTAAACATGACTTCTATACAACAAGAAAATCTAGTGTGGTAAACTACCAAACTAATACTAATATCAATGACTTATTTCATGTTAGGTGCATGTATTGCAAGATTATATATATCACGTCATGTCTGAAAAAGAAAAACACAGTAAGTAAAGATATGACTATTTGATTGATAACATCATCAAATAACTGGGATCAAATTTTGACTTTCAAAAGAAATTTGAATAATTGCACCTCTGACCCACTCATAGTTGCTTCTATTGGGAATGGTACAAGTAGCATCGACACGGCACAATTTTCTAACTGTGAAGTATACCAAGTGGATGTCTGACTTTTTCATGAGTGCGCATTGGAAAGTCTTAATTTCTACTTTGATGTCCTGGCATCCATTTTCTTCTACGAGACATGGTTTGACTTCTTGGAATGAAATGGAAATAGCCCTTACTGCTCCCTGAACTACCAAAGTACGTGGTTCTACTTTCTGGAAATGTTTATTAATCTCGGAAAAATTTGTGCACAAGGAGATGTGTGCACAACCAGAGGATAAAAAGATTGTGGAGGGAAGTGCACACATAAGTTTCAAGCTTCCTCTATAACACATTATATACTCTTGAAGACAGTGGGGAATTGTTTAGCATTGATATATTTGCATAGTTTGCTCAATGAGATATTGTGAGATATTGCGAGATATAATGAGATATTATTTCTATGAATTTGAGTGAACTTTAGTCTAAATATATTCCTGTAATTTTGAATGTATGTAAATCAGATTAATGGCAATTTATTGGTAATCTAGTCAGTATGATTGTTGCACGTATGATTGTCTGTTATTTGATTACAATTTAAGTATGAATTCATTTTTGTATGTTTCAGCCTTTCACCACGTTCTTCAATAAACAAAAGCAAAATCCTTCATCCCTGTCACTTTGTTAAAAGCGTGTCTTACCGAACTTTTATATTGTAAGACGCCATATTAACGTAGAACCTACGTCGTATGACATCATAACTAGTGAATGTGTTTAGCCTGTGCTAGATGTATTATGACGTCATAATTAATTCAATGTCATTTCCCGTATTTTTCAGCTTCAGTATACAAATGGTAGAAAAAACTGCATTTTAAAATTAACAGAATTCAATTTAAAATCATGCCAAAATAATCTTAATATTCGATTTATATACATATTTTTGATATAATGCTTTATGACAATATATCTCTTGAATTAGAGAAACCTGTAGGCACCTTTCGTTTAATAGATCTTGACCTTAATTATTAAGTTGACAAATCCAAGTCTATATTGTGCGATGGAATTGTCATTTATACAACAAACTGTAATAATATAAATGGTATGTAATTATTTTGAAGGAATGCAAAAATCTTTTTTTAAAAATCGTCAGTTGCCAACTACCGTTAAATAGTGTAATATCTTGATGAAATGTGTCTAAGTCAAAGATGTACGTGTTGTAGATTGTGTACACATTTGTTATATCTATCATGAAATGATGTGCATTCCATTTCATAATTATTTGTTACTTATTCATATTCATGGGGTTTTATTGCAATTTCTCTATTAAATATGAGCTTTTAAATTAAAGAACAATTTTTTGTAAACATTTTGAAGCTGAAATTAGCCCCGAACAGTCATTTAATAGCAAAATGCGTGTGAGTGCAAAAAAGGTCAAGAATATTAGTATCGGTAAATAACCTATCTCTCATTCGTTAGAGGGAAAAGGTTTATATTTGAATCACTTTTTGTAATCATTTGGGTATGTTCTTTATTATATTAAAGATTGAAAACACTGTGACAAAGACTTCTGATATATATTTACAAATGTAGGTCGGAAAATTGACTGAAAATAAATAGAGTTCATTTGCCTATAGTGTTGAAAATGTAGACTTATCTTTTATGTCAATTGAATAAAAAAGAATTTTATTCTCGGGAAATATTGTTTAATACTGTTTAGTTAATAAAGAATAAAAACAACGATGTTTAAAGAAGCAATTCTGGGATTTTGTTGTCTTCTTTGAATGACAAGTACCCCTTAAATGACTGAAATTATAAAGTCGAAGTATGATTGATTGCTTGTATATTGTTTAACGTCCCTCTCGAGAATTTTTCACTCATATGGAGACGCCACCACTTGCCGGTGGAGGGCTACAAATTTTGTCCTATGCTCGGTACTCAGGGCCTTTGAGCAGTGAGGGATCTTTTTCGTGCCAACACCTACTGCGACACGGGGCCTCGGTTTATACGGTCTCATCCGAAGGACCGGTCTCCACGTCCCGCAGTGGGATTCGAACCCGCGACGTAAGGATTGACTCCTTACTTCGCGACTCTAGAGCAGACGCTCTTACCACTGCGCCACGCGGGCGACAAGTCGAAGTATGTAATAATCATTCCATGTTTAACTGGCTGCACCACATTTAATAACAAGGAAACATGTCATGTGCTTTTATCTGATTGATAAGCAAGTGCTAATTTATCATTATGAAAAGTTTGAAAATCTTGTGACAAAAACTTCTCCGACATAGGTTCTACCTTAAATTCAATAAAAAAAAACTGTAAAATAGTCTTCCGTTGAATTTTATAAATATAAAAGAAACAATCCTACGCAAGAGGAATCTTATTTGGAACGTTACATATTTTTTCGTAGAGGATATTCAATGTTGGTGGTTGGATATTGAATTTATTTCACGTCTAGTGGTACAAGATTTTTTTTATATTGTTTCACAAGTCAAATATAATACAAAAGTTCTGTCCCACTCGTGAAAACAATTTCCTTATCGTAATGGATTGATTTCATTACAAAAAGAAATGTCAGTCTACTTAATTACAAGTCGGTGATGATCAATGTCTTTTCAAATACACATGTATTGCGAATTATTACAAAGAATGGTCCTCCATAAACTTAACCGGAATGAAAAAAGGGGGGAAAATCTACTATATAGTAGGTTTTCCCTGGGGTAATCTGGCTATAAAAGAGGGGAAATCCCACTATATAGCCATCTTTCCATGGGGGAAAATCTACTATATAGCCATTTTCCCGGGGGAAAAAACTACTATATAGCCATGTTTCCGGGGGGAAAGATGGCTAGGGGGAAAGGCTACTATACAACACCTGTGCCGGTAAAAAGAAAAAAGTTTGAAAAAAAACCCTCAAAACTAGGACAGAAAAGTCATTTTGACCGGTGTTAGTGTATAATTATGTAATACATAGGTTTGTCAAACAATAATTCTCTGATTTGCGTCTTGTATTAATTTTATTGCTTATGTTGTGTTCACGTAGAAGTCCTCCTTCGAAGCGTAACACCCTGTTTGTTTAAAAGATTGTCTTCCTTTCCTTTTGCATTTTGAAAATTGTTTTGTTTAGACACAATCTTTGATTATAAATCTTTATAAAAACGGAACATGATATCAATCACCGAAATATAGGTAGGATATAGGCTATGATTACATGTACTGTTGATAAAGCCATACATGGAGTATCTGAGCTTAAACTCCCTATTATCTATTAAACGAGATTGATTTCAACTGTGTAATTTACAGGAAAGTCATATCTAAAATGTAGCGACCTTGTTGATTTTAAAGAATTTAATTAATCTTAATTACGGTTCAAAGATTTTTTTTTTATTCATCTCTCTATAAAAGATTGTCGTAAAGGGATTTATTCGACCACTTCTCTTTAGTTCTGACTATCCTGCATATATACATTTGGTTGTTGGGTTGTATTAGGTATTGTAAGTCACAGGAGTTTGACGTTTTTAGTATAAATAAATGAAAATATCCCCTTTACTATAATGAAAACAGTAAAGGGTATTTTTTTTTATTTATGAAAAGAAAGGTTTAAAATGTCAACCGTAGAATGTAGACCCCTTTTAAAGAGTTACAAGTAGAATCTAGAATGTTGGTAGGATGAACCATATTTATGAAGTTTAATAAAATGAAAGGAGCTCCACTCCTCCTAATAAGTTGTTCTGGTCTGGGGAAGAATTTTTTTAGCTTGTTAAAATGTTTCTCAGATGGATTTTTGTTTACTGACCCCCCCCCCCCCTTAAAAAAAATAAAAATAAAATGAAAGCAATAAGAATAAAAACCAACCAATTGTGGGGCCGTTATTGCGTCTATAGAAAAAATTGAAGATCTTCTAAAGACGAAAAAGATTCAAGTTTATTTCGTAAATACATGTATACTAGAAAGTCATTATTTTTCCAGATATTGACATAATCAACGCAGGTACGATAAGGCTTCCCAGAGAATATTGTAGTGTACCCTGAACTTCTCTGAACTACAGATGTATGGCGTCATAATTGAGAATGACGTCAAGTCACTGCATACTTGAGCTGTAATGATGGGGAGAATGTCATAAACTTTACATCTTTATTTCAATCTGAATATAAAGTTGCAGAATTCTAGTTTAAAATATACGTGTTTTTATCACATTTTAAACTGTAATATATCCGAATAATATAGGTAACCTTGCTTTGTTACTCTTATTTAAGAGTCAGCGTGTTCAACTCCGTACGAAAATATACGTTTGACATTTACCTTTTTTTATACCTGTGGACAAAGGCACAAAGGCACAATTCAAAATATGTGTGTAAAAGAGCCTGGCGCAGGTTGTTTATGAGGATTCATTTAACATCTATTATGGAATTATGTAAAAAGGTTTCCCCTATAACTGAATCTTGCTTGGGAAATATGTAAGGTGGCTTTGTTTTAAAACAATTGACGATATTCAGTGGAAAATACCATCAGATTTGTCGGTAAGTTGAAGTTAATCTGAAAAAAATTGTTCCAAAGAAATCAAGTTTAACTTTTCCCAAGCACATTTCGGTTTCACAAGGATGCACCGAGATTATTTATGTGACAAATGTAAATAATAATTGTGTTAACAGCCTGCGCCGAAGCGATTTATGTGAAACATTTCAAAAAAGAAGAAATGAGCGTCACGTGATCAACAAGGTCATGTGACATCGTAACAAATATGTTTAAATATAGCCTTGGGGATCATCTGTATGAATTTGGCGCACTGAAGTTCATAACTTAAAAATAAAACTATAAAAATCAACTTTGAAAAAGAGTGTTGGTTTTAAATGCAAACTGTATACAGGGAAATTTTCGCCCCCGTTTTATTTTCGCCCTACCCTCATTTGGGCGAATTTAAAACGGGGCGAAATCAAAAAATACAATATCATTTCTTAAAGAAAACTATGATTTGGCGAATTTAAAACGGGGCAAAATTGATTTCAAGTGTGAAAGGGCGAAAATAAGCCGGGGCGAAAATAACCCTGTATACAGTAATAAGCTCCGGGTAGCCTTAACAGTACTGCGCATTTAGATGAAAATACATTCATTCTGCTCTATAAATCTCTGGTTCGAACACACTTGGACTATGAAAGCTCAGTCTGGTGCCCATACAAAACTAAATATACTGAGATGGTGGAGGGAGTGCAAAGAAAGGCAACAAAGCAGATAACTGGAATATCAGATCTTACCTATTCTGAGAGACTGAAGAAACTCAAACTACCAACACTCAGATATAGAAGATACAGAGGAGATATGATAGAGATATATAAAAATACGAGTGGAAAATATGACACAAAAGCAGCCAACTTTGTAAAATTTAGGAGAGATCATGTAGGGAGAGAACCTGCAAGTGTGAATTCCAAGCAGCTATTAATCCAGAGAGCCAGATTAGATATCAGAAAATATAACTTCACCCCGAGAGCTGCTAAGATCTGGAACAGTCTACCAGAGGATGTTATAAGTGCGAAGGCTACTAATTCTTTCAGGCCACGTTTGGATAAACACTGGGAAAATCAAGACATTTTATATGACTATAATGCTACAATATCCTGAAGTCACGTAGTGAGTTATACTAAAACTGAAGTATGATATAGGGAGTCCAATGAAGAGGATCCTTAGGGAGCCTGAATTGGAAACCAACGATAAGTAACGACAAGAGGCCCTCGGGCCTTATAGGTCACCTGAGTATCATGTATCAACTTTCCAGTGATTATATTTGGTTCGTGTTTTAATCAAAAGCCATGAAATTCACAAATTTTGAAAGAGGCACCATTGCTTATCAAAGGGCAGATATCAAAACATTAATTCATTTTTAGTGAAAGTACCCCCCTGGTACCCCTGACCCCGTAGCCCTGAGAAATTATCTATTTTGAAAGAGGCCCCTTTCTTCATTATAAGGCCAGCATTTTTTATGTTTAGATTTAGTTATGAACATGTAATAAAGTCCCGAAGGAGAAGGAAATAAAATTTTTTTTGATAAATCAATTATTAACATTGGTACATGTATTCTTTTTTTATGCTATCCTAATAGGCTCCTTACCACTGGACACATAATGCTTACAAATAGGAAAGTAGAACATTTAATTGCTTATTTCATCATCCGCCAGTTTGGGCCAATTACATAAATTTTGTGATGTTGATCAAAATATATTTCAAAATATCTTCATTTCTTTAATATGTGTTATATGAATGTGTAGACATTGTTCTAAAATTTACTTGATGCCTAAAATTATAATTCCTATCATAAAACAGACAGGGAGTATTGGGGAGTAGGGTCAACATTTTTTTCAATTAAGTGTAAAATAATTTTTCTGGTCGATACAAATGATACTATATGCCTGTATATATTTGTATATTCTTGCCTTTTAATATAGCAATCACAGGCATGCGCGAGTTATGGCACTTTCGTATTCTGCTCAATAGTAAAATAGGTCACATTTTGTCGTTAAATGCATGTTAATCAAAATGTCTTTTGTGGAAAAGTTTCTCTCTAAGTCAAAAAAAAATATTTTGAAAATGTTTCTATATAATCAAACTTGTATAAATAAATAAGAAATTAGGGCAACCTCGCTAATATTGCAATCTGGAGTTTTCTGTTTTCCGTTTTTACCGCCATTTGGACAATCACATAGCATTTCTAAAATAGCAATTTTTGATGTGATCACATGACCGATCTTGATCGCTTGCACGTTTTATGTAACCAAGAAGAACCAAAGCCATCTGAAGCTCGAAGTTAGCCCATATTACCTGAAGTATGGAGGGAAAACAAGCGGGTAAAAGTCTACATCACTGTTGTTTTACACATTACTCTTGAAATACTGCGTCCGACGAAGTCAGACACATCTAAGCATCACTTTTTATCTCTATTCTATGTATTGTCAAAGTTTCATAATGATACACGCTAGCGCAAATTAGCGCAAAGCGTTGAAACTAGAAGGGGTATTTTTGGGCCGACATCATTTTTCATTCAGGGGCAGATAACCAGATATGAAGTTCACTGCAGATATTATTTATTTGAATATCTTACCCAATGAAGTTACTTATGATAAACAAACAAGTTCAACTATTTGAAAATGATATTAGTTAATTAGAGCATGCAGACTGTATGGCATCCCATTGCAGTATTAATTTTTAAAAAAAATCAGAGGAAGTTTGGGGGGGCTATATAATTGTGTTTAACATGATAATATTAAGATTTATAGAAATGATTGCAATCACTGAATCAGCCTTTCCTAATTAATACTCTAGACGCACAGCACAAAAGAAAAGTATGTGAGGAGGAAAGCCTTAGTAGTTCTGAAGACAGTCATTCGGCAAGCATATAGATATACATTTCCTGCTGTTAATCAGCCACAAACAGGAATAGGCCTAGACATTGTTGGAAGAAATGTTAAACATCGCTTCCACAATGACAGTGACCAGGATGTTTGGTATAAAGGACACATAATTTCACAGGTACACTTGGACGTTATCCTGTGGGGACTGTAATTAACATTTGTTATGTTATCAGTAAAATTCAAAATTATGCATGTTGTTCTTATTGAATTTTTCATACTTGGGGACAGTTGCTACATATGAAATCAAGGAACTTTTATTCGTGTCAGACCCATGACTTAATATTATTTTCATATGATTCTCACACAAAATGTTTATATAATATTGTGGTGCTTCTGGTGTGGGTCCTAAGTGCACCACGAGTTCCGAGCTGCCAAGGAATCAAACAGACGTCCGATACTTTAGAAACTTTTATTAGAACTGACTTATGACGTATACAAAACATTTGCACTCCGAACCCGACGCCAAGCCCGACATTAATACAAATTCACTACACTACTCCCCTTTTTCTAAAAGGAATAATACATGAAATGAAAGCAAAGAAAATAAACATTAGTTAATTGTTCTGATATTTAAAGCTGTTTTAGGACGTGTATCTTGACGGAGGTTGAATCTTTCTTCCACATCTAGTAGTGGTCTCGTTGGTCCTCTGTTGGTCTTCCGCATCGCTATCCTGGTTCTCCGGTGTAGCCGGTCCTGAAGAAACTGTTTCCTTTTCAGCTTCATGTTGTATGGGTATATCAGGTACCACCCAGTTCTCTTCTACTGCAGTTTCCTCTGACTTGTCTTCTGTCTCGCCTGGAACATCAGCATCTTCTGGTGAGGTTGCTTGAGGGTCCTTTTCCTTAAAGTTGACACAATACTGGAGCTGTCTTCGTGCTTTCGATATCCATCTGGGCAGTGTTTCTTGGTGGCAAGGCTTGAGGCGGTCATGATGCAGTACTGTGGATCCCTTCTTTGTGATAACTTCATACAGCACTGCACCCAACTTTCTAGCAACTACTGCAGGCCCTTTCCATAACGGTTGTAGTTTAGGACTCTTGCCTACTTTCTTTGAGTCGTCCCGTATGTATACTAAATCACCAATGTCGTAGGACCTCTCGTACACACGCAAATCGTGTAATCGTTTTTGTCCTATCGATGCACTCTTCAAGTTTCCTCGAGCTATTTCTTGACATTTCCTCATTGAGGATCGTAGTTTCTCCAGGGGACACTGTGTCCTCCAGAGCAAAAACTAGTATTTGACCCTGGATCAGAGTCATCACAGCATTGGTCTCCATGGCTTGTCTGATGTTTAGCAAATACCATGCCAAAATCACTCCTTACTGCTAAGGGTATGACGTCATCTACGTCTGTGTGAAATCGAGACCACTCCTGATGTATTTTTGTGCAGTGTTTGCATCCGCCACATGGCAAGTCAGATAATCTTGATCCAATAGTGTAGCAGTCACATTGTGGTCCTTCTAGAGGGTATCTGGATAAGGCATCAGCATTGCCGTGGTTCAGACCTCTCCTGTGCTGAAAAACGATGTTAAACTGGCTGAGATGTTCTAACCAGCGTGCAAGTTGTCCCTGTGGTGTCTTAAAACGATACAACCAAGTAAGGGAGCCATGGTCGGTCCGCACAATAAACTGCCTGCCTAAAAGGTAGTGTCTGAACTTCTGCGTAAAGGTGACAATAGCAAGAAGTTCCTTGCGTGTAACACAGTACTTTGATTGTGTTGGACCGAGACGCTTGCTGGCATAACTGATGACCTTTTCTGAGTCGCCTTGTAGTTGTGAAAGGACTGCTCCAATTGAACAGTTAGATGCGTCGGTATCTAAAATAAATGTATTCTGGGCTAGCGGATAAGCCAGAACAGGTGGGGACACTAGTTTCTCTTTTAAAACTTCAAATGCCTTTTGTTGTTCAGCTTCCCAATGAAATTTCACTCCCTTTTTGGTTAACTGGAACAGTGGTTCAGCTATTTCTGAATACTTGTCAATGAACCGACGGTAATAGTTAGTGAGGCCTAGGAAGGATTGTATGTCCTTGACATTATGAGGCTGAGGCCAGTCCTGTACAACCTTGGTAAGCTCTGGGTTTGCCTCAATTCCTTCTGCACTGATTCGGTGTCCTAAGAACAATACACTTTTCTGGAAAAAATTGCATTTAGATGGCTTCAGCTTAAGGTTGCTTTCTCTAAACCTTTGGAGGACCTCCTTAAGGTGTTCAATATGCTCCTGCATACTGCGACTGGCAACAATCACATCGTCTAAGTAAATCAACACCATATTCCACTGGAGGCCTTTCAAAATAAACTCCATTGCCCTTTGAAATGTCCCAGGTGCTCCGCATAGCCCAAAAGGCATGCGTGTATACTCGAATAAACCGTAGCGAGTAATAAAGGCTGTTTTCCTCCTATCAGCTTGGTCAACTTCAATTTGATGATATCCTTGCTGCAGGTCGATAGTTGAAAAAATTGTTGACCCTGCAAGAGTGTCCAGGCATTCCTCAATATTTGGAAGTGGGTAGGAGTCTTTCCTTGTTACATCGTTGAGCTTCCTATAATCGATGCACCACCTTACCCCACCATCTTTTTTCCTCACCAATACCACAGGTGATGCCCAATCAGAAGTCGAAGGTACCACAACACCAGTATTGAGAAGGCTCTGCAAATGTTGTTCTTCCTCACCTTGAAACCCCAGAGGTGTTCGCCGAACTGGTTGCCGTACAGGTGGAGCATCACCTGTGACAATCTTGTGAGTGATCTTAGAGAAACATCCCACATCACTGGCACTTTTTGCAAAAACATCTTGATAATCCATTAACAAGGCTTTTATTTCATTTGCTTCTCCTTCTGAACGTCCCTTTATAGCTCTCTCCATTAGGTTGTCCAGATGCACTGGGACAGCATCACACTCATCTTTCTGCTGGTGCTCTTCAACCATGTCCATTTCAGCTTCCACCAATTTACCTAAATGCGTGCCTGCAGGCAACTTAAGTTCTTGGGGAGTTGGGTTTAAGATTCGAACAGGTATATGCTCATTCATATTTACTAGTACAGAACCAATATGTGCACCGTTTTTTAAGGATGCAGGATCCAGTACCCCAACAAGGTGTGCATCAGGTTTGTTGACATATCCGTTAAGTACTGTCTCGCTCAATGGGGGAAGTATGGTGTCAGTATCTACGCTAACTCTTGTGACATGTATCTCACTTGCAGACTCCATGTTTCCAAGCACAAGCTCTCCTCCAACCATTAGATCACCCTGTCTTGTTAAAACAATAGCATCAAGGGCCATTAGCAGGTCAATTCCAATTAGTACCTCATCATGTATGGGCGCAATGCAGACTTTCCAATCAACTGAAGACTTCCCTAAATCAACTCGCACTGTAACATCAGTAACTGCTGCCATCTTGTTGCCACTTTCTGCATTTAAAAGTGTTGTTGTTTTCTTACCGCCAGAATACACTAAACTCCTACTCCTCACAAAGTCTTCTGATAGCACAGTTACTTCTGCCCCAGTATCAATAATTGCATGAGTTTCTTCCCCATTTATTTGCACTGGTACTCTTATTGTTTTCCCACTCTTGGTTCCAATCTTGAATAATTTTTGCTGAGTCTCCTGTTCATTAAAGTGATCATCCTTCTTAGGAGACTGATATGGTGAATTCAAAGTTGGGCAGTTCTTTTGGAAATGGTTCAATTCCCCACACTTGAAACAACCTCTTTTGGGGGATGGTGACCGGCGGGATCTCATTTCTGTTGTTTTCCGCTCTATCAACTCCTTTAATTCCAAAATCGCATCCTTTAATGACTTTTTATTTGTGTCCATTGAGGAGAGTGATCGCAAGTTTTCGTAAGCATTCCCTTCTGCGTTTCCAATGTTATGGGAATCCTCTTGCCAAGAGACTCTCCTTGAATGTCGCTGAAATTGGACATTTTCACGGCCAATTGTTGCCCTGAAGTTGTGCTGTAACTGTATAACATAATCTAATGCCTCAGATATAGTTTTCGGCATTTTGTTTAGGGCTTCATACCCAATTTTAGAATTTTTGTACCCTTTCAGGAAGGATTCTGCAGCAATTTCTTCTTGGAGCTCAATGTTCACAGAGGGAAATGCTTGTGAAACTAAGCGCCGGACATGCTCTGCGAATTCATCGTCAGACTCTCCCCTTTGTCGCACTTCTTCTAATCTTTTCCTTGCTGTAGCAGGTGGATCTTTTCTATTGAAGCGATCTGACATAAGTTTAAGTAGTTTAGGGAAGTCGCTCTGTACAGAACTCGGTAAGCTGCATAGATATTTTGAAGCCTGCCCCCTCAGACATTCAATGAATCGGTCTAGTTGTTCTTCTGTTGTCCATGCGTAGCGTTGCGCAGCCCTTTTGAAGGGTAGGAGAAATCCTTCCCAATCGCCACTTCCGTCAAATATTGGCAACTTCTGTCTTGGCATGTACTCTTGCTTGAAACTTGAAGCTCCCAGGCCTCGACAAGATTCAAAATTGTTAATCGTGTCTAAAAGTGGCTGAAATGGTACGTTGCTTGCTCCTGAAAGAGGAGTTGATGTAGGTTGTCTATTACTTGCACTGTTGCTACCTAAGCCAGGTAGTGTGTGAGTGTTTCTCTGCATAACACGTCCTGATGGTAATGAGTCATTTCCATTTATGTTGTTTGGCCTGTGGGGTGTTGAAAACCCAAGCCAATCTTCATCACTTTGTGGTCGCTTTTCCTCCTGATCATGCTGACATAGCCTGGGGCTGTCCCCTCGACTATGCAGCAACCCCGTCTTGTGGTCCTGTTGTGCATACACTTGCCTGGGGCTGTCCCCTCGACTGTGCAGCAATCCAGACATGTGGCCCTGTTGAGCATCGATTTGCCTGGGGCTGTCCCCTCGGCTAAGCGAGTGCTCCAAGACCTGTGTGATCCCTTGAGTCATGTCTAAGAAAATGCTTTCTTGTCTTTTCATCATTTCTTTATGATTTTCTATTGTTTCCCATAGAAGTTTCTCTTGTTTATTTATTACATCCATTTGTCTGTCTATGCTTCTTGACAAAAGTTGCTCTTGATTTCTCATCTTTTGCATTTGTGATTCAAAAGTTTTATCTTGCTTCCCTAACATCAAATTTGTTTCATGTATGTTTAAGGAAAGGTCGCCTAAGGTTCTCTCAACTTTTTCCAACACCCTGACAGTACCATTTTCTACAGACATTTTTAAACTAGCTTCTAACTTATGATCATTGTCATTGTCTGTTGTTAGTGTGTCATCGAGCAAATTGTCACCGGTAGACATAATTCTTGTTTTGTGGTTACAGTGTCAGTAATTCTTGTGGGTCAACACTCAAGGTTAACAAATCTGGTGTTGTATCAATCCAACACTCCTTAATTATGTCCAATTCTAATCGCCTTAGCCACTTTTCCGACAATTTACTATCAGGATGAATTCCGTCTCTTAAGAGATTAAAATTAAAAGATTGTCTTCCACGACCTCTGACCTTTACAATGTCAAGGTGAAATTGGAGGGTGTTACGGCCTAACGATTGATTTAGATCAAAAATTTTCTGGTTAAGGAGTGTTATTTCTTCAACTAGAAACTTATCTGTGGCTTCAAAATATTCAGGGTGGGGATGGCCTAAGTAAGAATTGTAAATTTTTGCCGAGTACACTGGAACTGTAAGGAATTTTATAGAGCCTTTATTGGTGATGACCAAACGTTTTAACCTATGAAATTGCTCCAATATGTGTGTACTCGCTTCACCTACTGAGCTATATCGCAATTCAATTTGCCTTTGCCTGTGATTAGGCCCCTTATGTATTTTCTTTGTAATATCACACACACCTAACCAAACATACACAACAAGTGGCCTGTTTTCCTTAGAAAGTTTTTCTAACTCAGGTATTGCCCTATCAATTGCAGTGGCAGTAGGTGACCCTGGATAAGTGAGAAAATGCAGTGGAATATTATGTGTGTTGTGATGTGTTCGAAGGCAGTTTCCCAAACTATCTGAAATCAACACAGGCAATTTGTCGATTGGGGAAGAGGGAACTTGAAGTGGGTTTTTGTCTAAAAATTTTGTGATGCTTGACAAACTCATAAATAGCAAAAATTACCCCTCTTGATCTATTGATAAATGTAATGATGATTTTGCAATGAATAACACAAATATTCAGAATGCGGATTCACACAATCTGATACAAAATTTAATAAATACGCAAACAGGCTATCTGGACTTGTCCCGCCAAAATCGTGCAATAACAGAGGAGCGGATTCACACTTCTTTGAAACGCACGTGGTCGAAATTAAACCCGACTGTAAAATATTCAATAAAACAAGTGCAAATTCACGCAAAAACTTAGCTGCATAAATTTACGACACTTCTGACACCAGTGTGGTGCTTCTGGTGTGGGTCCCCACGAGTTCCGAGCTGCCAAGGAATCGAATAGACGTCCGATACTTTAGAAACTTTTATTAGAACTGACTTATGACGTATACAAAACATACGCACTCCGAACCCGACGCCGAGCCCGACATTAATACAAATTCACTACAATATTTATTATTTATTTCATATAAAAATAATATTATGATCCTCTATTAATTTGTGAATAACATAATTGATATCCATATAATTCACACTTATTGTTTTCATATGTGGCAAGTTTGCCTGTTATTATGATGTTATGAATTTTACTAACACTACCCTGGTATATTAACAATGTGGATGTTAAATATCCTCATAGTACAGAACTCTTAGTGGAAGGGATTTATATGAAGATACTATGCTTGAAAAAAAAACCTTGCCTGTAATCCAAACTGTACATGCAATTTTTATTTTCAATGATGATCAGAAAATTTGAAATTCAATTTTCATTGTGCCATTTATGATTTGCTTACAATTTGCTTACACCCTACCACTATGAATGTTTTGTTTTCATTTTTAAACCTGGTGTATGTTAAATTAAGTTCTTTTAAGAAGAAAATTCTCAATTTTCAAAATAAATCTTTTATTTTTGAAAAGATATGAAAGAAAAGAAAGGAGGTATTACAGATTATTGTAAATAAAACATTAATTCAATTATTAAAATACTTTTACATGGTATCAATATTATTAAATGATTAAATATGCCTCATAGATTGATTTCTTAATGTAATATTGTATTTAAAAAAATCTCTTCAAACAGGTTCCAGGATTTCAGGAGTGGTTCAATATTATTTATGATGAAGATCCAGCAGTATACTCATACAAACTTTACGATGATTACAAAAATGGTGATCTTACCATAATTATGTAATTAAAAACATGCATTAAAAGATTGTTTTTTTTAGTAATAGTGTTATTTTATTTATACATTTGATTTCCACAATCACTTGAATCAGACATTGATATTTATTATCAACTGTTTATCAGGTTTCTCAAGTGTCTGATTTTGGCAGAAAGAATTAATTTTCTGAAAACTTCAACCCTCTGTAAATTTGTTATATGGCATCATTAAGGATTGAAATTTGTACCATTGGATTACACTTTTAAAGACCTTTCTAATGATGTATTACAATATGATGTTTCTTTCAATTTTAATTTTGGCCTGTGATTGCTATTTAATATTTGAATTTCTTTTTATTTCTTCAGGTTCTTCCTCAAATTTGAATTCACTTTTCCCATAGTTTTATTCATTACACTTGATGCATAAGCAACCCTTTTCTGAGGAATGATGCTTAGACTGTAAGCTATAATAGATACCTAAACAATGTCCCTGGCAATATGCAATAGCTATCACGGGCAGTTAAAAACCTGGGGGAGGAAAATAATTTACAGTTACTTTTGAAACAAATACATAATTATCTCACCATCATGTCATTGTGCAACAAAGTCGTCAGCATTTTATTTGTCTTTTGAACGGGTGAAACGTTTTGAATGGCACTCTTATCGATGAATTTTACACTAAACCAAGCTCTTCTCAGATCTAGCTTTATTTACCCGCCCTAAAACCGGAAGTGCGAGTTCGTAAATTTGAAATCTCGATCCCGACTCAAATTTGACATCGGAAAGAAAAAAATGTTTTATTTTTTTTCTAAACATTCAAAACCTTGAGCGGAGGGTTTAAAAAACTAAAAAAAAAATCCTGGCCTTAAATATGTAATTAGATAATTAGCATATTAACCAGGGGCAAAGGATAAGATGTTCAAAGAATTCATGCATTTCCCTATATAATCATTAGAGCCCCCCCCCCCCCTTTAAACAAGAACCCCTGACCCTGGGGCCATAAAATTCACAATTTTGGTAGAGGCACACTTGCTTATCATAACTATGTACTTAATTTGTTTATTTAATACCCAGGAGCTGAGAAGAAGATTTTCAAAGAATTCATGTATTTTCACTATATAATCAATAGAGCCCCGCCCTAACACCAGAACCCCTGACCCTGGGGCCATAAAATTCACAATTTTGGTAGAGGCACTCTTGCTCATCATAACTATGTACTTAGTTGGTTTATTTAATACCCAGGAGCAGAGAAGAAGATTTTCAAAGAAATAATGCATTTTCACTACCTACTTATTTAGCCCCGCCCTAGCACTATAACCCCTGACCCTAGGGCCATGAATTTCACAATTTTGGTAGAGGACTCATTGCTGATTACAATCATGCAAACAGTTTGCCTGCTTGTTGTTCAGGAGTAAAGAAGAAGATTTTTAAAGATTGCATTAATTTTAGTGGTTTTGGCCCCACCCCTCAGGCCCCAGGGGGGCAGGGATCATGAAATTCACAATTTTTGTTCCCCTTCACCCATAGATGCTTTGTGCCAAATTTGGTTGAAATTGGTTCAGTGGATTCAGAGAAGAAGATGAAAATGTTCAAATGTTAACGCACGACACACGACACACGCCACACGACACACGACGACGGACGAAAACGGATAGCAATAGGTCACCTGAGTTTACTCAGGTGACCTAATAAGTAAGTAGATAAGTATAACATGACAACATAATCGTTTGATAAATACTGTGAGAATAATAAGTTCAATAACTTTTTGTACCTCAATTATCATGAAAATGTCAAAATAATAAAACATACTATTCACAACAATGCATTTCTATGAATGATTGCATCACAAGCAAAAAAAACCTAGATTTTCTTCAAAATAAAATCTAATCAACTACAGATAACGTTTTTACAAGATTCGGAAACACATGAAAACAGATACAAAATGTATATTTAACAATTTTACTGATCAATTACGTATAATTGCATAATGCACATATTCTTAAAGAATACAGACTTAATTTGTTCATTTGATAAGCCTACAATTGATTGCATTTACCTTTTAAACACTCAAAAGTCATCTTTACATTGAGAGACTTCGAACACAAACTAACGTAATACTATAGTAAGCTCAAAGCGCATGCGTCATTTCTTTGTTGATCGAATTTTCTCTGGTTGAACTATAGTTTCTCCAACATGGCTGATATCGAGGACTTTTTTTTATTTGTTTCTTGAAACTTTACTAGATGATGTAGAATTAAAGGGCAGATTTTTTTCTAATGCAGAAAAAACACTGCATGCGATCCAGTTAAAGAGAGACAAAGTAGCTAAAGTAGAAGGATACGTTGTGAATGTTGTACATGTCACAGGGTGAATAAATTAATATTATAATAAATACTATATAATTTATTCATTAATAATTTGTGACCTAATATACTTATCATTTCATTACTATCATCATCATTTTCATTTATTATACAGCATAGTGAATAACAGTACTCTGGAATTTACTATGTGTTCAGTCATTCATAAAGTCGTTCATTGATATTCATGGGGTTGAATGCTCATTGGTTAGTTTGAGAGTGTGAAAGGTCAAAGGTGTCTGTGTCAGAATGGGTGAGGTTTGAAGGTGTATGATTGGTTGATATTTCAGTGTGAGAAGTGTGTGAGTGGTTTTACTAGTTTGGTACCCAATACGCATGCTTGGCGCCAAACACCCTTAATAACTCACTCCACCCTAAGACAGCCAGGAAGAAGGAAGAGTATATCTCCTCTCCAGATATAAAGTCTTTCATTTTATAATGAAGACAAATTAAACCTGTCTATTCGTTAAGAATTAATTTACCACAGTTGCTCTGATTATATTAAATACCCTATCTATTAATTATCTAATTAAAGAGAACAGTTTAAATAATCTTAAAGAATTAAATGTGAGTGTTAGCTAGTGTATGAGTGTATTCATTTATTTTACAGGTTACCTTCTATTACTTGTTATTCTTCTTATAATATTCATCAAAGTAACTGAAATACAGATACGCAAATGAACCAAAGCAGCTGTTCTGTTTTTTATAAGAAGTAACAACTATTCTGCGGCTGTGACAATGGCGCCCAACGGTGTAATTTCAGTTAAAAAGAATTCATAAGGTGATTCGATCTAATCGGTGGAGAAATCATCCATTCATGCATTCTTTTATATCATTCATTATGTGAATCATTTCAACACTGTGTTTAGTGTTTGTGAGTTTTACTCAGTGGCCTAACTTCATCAAGGAATGTACCGTTATGCCCCGTGCACTTAATCTACATATTTGTGAGGTCACAGACACATGAACCTAGGTTACTTTTGTTTTCGCTGGATATCCGAGGATCTTCGCCGCTGGAAACCGTTTTCTGGACGACACTGGACCAGTGACTGTTTTCCAAGGATTCTGTGACTTTTTTTAACTCTTAATATTAATATTCTCATTGTGTTTGTTTAAATTGCATAATGTGATATTGTTTATTTTCATGTGCATGGTATGAACGTTGCATGACGAGTGTGTAAAATTTCTAAAAGTTTAAAGTTAAAGTCAAACAGTTAAAGTAAGTAATTTATAGCAATACAGTTATTGACATTCATATCATCCCCGCATGTCTCTTAACAAGATGCACTACTAACAACAAGTACGCAATCACGATTGTGTTGTGAAATATAGAGGAAATTCGAGTTAGTAGGTGCGAGGTGAGAAATAGAGTATAGCTGTTGTCAGGAGAAC
Source organism: Saccostrea cuccullata (assembly GCF_032062105.1). Taxonomy (NCBI): domain Eukaryota; kingdom Metazoa; phylum Mollusca; class Bivalvia; order Ostreida; family Ostreidae; genus Saccostrea; species Saccostrea cuccullata. The sequence goes on from NW_026932595.1 coordinate 36,369, forward strand.
CTGGAAGTAAAATTTAGTGTCATAAATAGTTTATTTCAGCTCATTTCATCACCAAATCATATCATACAAACATGTTATCAAATATTAACCAGTCTTATTAATTTTTGTGACTTACAGGTGATACTTGTTATCTTGTTATACAGTGACAGTTGATTTCTATGAATTACTTTTCCATGATCAAACTCATTTCATAATTTGTTGCAGATATTCAAATATTTACAGGAAAAGAAGAGGTGAAAGCAGTGTTTATTTTTGTATTCATTATTTAGTTTATTTTTATTTAATCGTTCATCTAGGTATATATGAGCAACAGCAAATTATTGAAGTATTCAGAAAGACCAATTATATCCAAGTCTGTAGTTAGACTTTTTATCAATAGTCCGCCCCGAAACATGGCTGAAAAATTGGCGACTCGGCGTTAAACAATATTCAATCAATCAAAATTGTGAATTCTATTTCCTCTGGTTTAAAACACGAACCAAATTTAATTCTTTGAAAGTTGTTGCACAATACTCAGGTGACCTACTAGGCCCGTGGGCCTCTTGTTTGGATTTGTGGAAATATTTATTATTACTTTAACTGTTACTCAGTGAAACAAAAATTTCAAAAAGATTTATTCATATTCATATTCTAGAGTTCAGAACTTTTGACTGATGCATCGAAGGCACACAGAACATACAGTGGTTTGGGGGTTAACAATATAGGAGACAGAACATCCACGATGGTAACGGACAAAGATGGTGTCGTGTGTAAGTGCTTGTGGCAGAGGAGGTCATTCTTGCAAATGTGAGACTGAATTATTTGGGGGATTTTACCCCATCATACCCACGTAACTAGAACACTTCTATTGATTCAAAGCATTGATAAGATTCACTGTGCAGACACCACAACACTCAACAAAGCCAAAACGAATTTCGCAGCAAACAAAACAAAGAAAAATGAGGAGTCATAAGACAGTTTTTTAACCCTACACTGCATTGAGATTGACACTTTTATTTTCCATCCGTCTAGAGACAATGATTTTTCCATAAAGAAGGATTCTTCTCATAATTTCTCGTATTTAACAAAAAAATGAAATTTTCACAGAATCAAGAAGACACTATAAATAAATAAATTCACAAGATCTTGATACATGAAAGCAATTAAATGTCTAATGCATACAAAAAATTAGGTCTTTTGAAAAAACTTAAGTTTAAAATAAATCGGAAAAGCCTTTCACTTATGTATACTTCATTTATCCGTCCCCAACTTGAGTACGCTTCAATTGTATGGGGTGGTTGTCTATCCATTGATTCCGAGAAATTAGAAAAATTGCAACTACACGCAGCTAGCGCGGATTGTTACTGGACTAACTATGATTGCCTCTAGAGACTCTTTATATTTTGAAACAGGATGGGAACCACTCAGCGACAGACGTAAGATCCAAAGATTAAATATAATGTACAAAATTCACAATGATTTAGTACCAAATTACCTATCCGAGATTATACCTGATATGCGATGTAATGCTTCTGCATATACAACAAGAAACTCTCAAAATTATAGTATACCTGTATGTAAATTGCAAACCTACAAATCATCATTTGTACCAACTGTAATAAATGAGTGGAATTCCTTACCGCTAAATACCAGACTCTCGAGCTCTTTGTCTGCTTTCAAAAGTAAAATCAAACAAAAAATAACAGAAGCTCCGCCCTATTTTAATTTTGGTAAAAGACGCAACAATATACTGCATACACGGCTTCGGCACAATTGCGTGCTTAACGCTGATCTTTATAGATGTAATATAATATCTAGTCCACTATGTTCCTGCGGTAAGGTAGAAAATACGCATCATTATTTTTTCTCATGCCCTAACTACAACGAGGCCAGGAAAGAGTTTTTCGATAAGTTTTTGAGATTTAATAAAGTCCATATTGTTGACATTCAGACTTTACTTTGGGGGGATACATCACTCAGTATTGCTGAAATTGAATATCTATTTTCTATTGTACATTCTTATATTCAGCATTCTGGTAGATTTAACTGATTGTACACTTTTTTAAAACTATTTGTATAAACAATAATGTAGCAGTTATGTATGTCCACAATGAGAGTTTATTTTTCTGACAGAAAAGAATATACATGTACACATAATTAAAGACTAACTGAAAAGACAAGAGTGGGGCGTCATAGGCCTACGTGAAGACCGCTGTTTAATAATGGCCTTTAATAATTCGATAAGGTAGCTTTATAATCGGGATTGTAAAATTTTCTTTTGAAAGAATTAACACCCCCCCCCCCCCCAAATCTTTTAGTAGCACTAGTATTTGAGATGCATGACTTGGTAACTAAAAAAAACTCATTGCCGTATGTGTGCTAAAAATAAATATTGATAGAGGCGCAATTTTCCTTTAGAAATTCCTAATCATTGCAAGATACGTTTTGACGTCGTCATTGTTGCGCCGACAGCTAATTTGATAGGTTCCTTTAAATAAGAGGAAAATTTTATTTATAGAGATATTTGTTTGAAATTTTTATGCATTATTCAAAAAATGTTGATCATGATGTATGCTAATTTTTAATTTTATAGGCCTAGTAAAACAAAAGATATAAAAAATGTTCGCGTTTTTCTGGGACAACCCTCGTATGTGCGCACGTTTTTGGAAACTCGGGGAAACTTGACTTCAAATCAAATCTGGGGCGAAAATATGCGTATACTATTCAGGATGGAGCATTAAGCCACATGTCCGTTATCGACACCAGCCTTCGGGCTATAACGGAAAAGATGGACTCTTTTAATACTCTGCAAGAGTCGATGAACAACATGCAGAAAGATCTGTGGAATGAGGATGGACTAGACGATAGGATTAGATACATCGCTCAAAAGCATGAAGATAACCAGTCTGAAATAGAAATTTTAAACAGGAAAATATTACCCTCCGTAAGGAACTTCAGCTGTTGAAGTCGATTGTTGTAAATTTATACAGGAAAGTGACACAACAAGAAAGTGAGATTGTAGACCTGAGAGGAAGATCTATGAGAGATAACATTCTGATCCATAATCTGGCAGAAGAGGAAAACGAGGATCTAAATGCAAAAGTTCACCAGATCATAAGTGATCATTTAAAACTGGATATCGGTTTTGTCAGAATCCATCGTAACGGACCTCGAATGCAAGGCAATAAACCCAGAACCATTACGGGAAAACTACGCGATTCTAAAGATAAGGACCAGATCCTGGCAGCCCAAAGAGGGGAAAAAAGAGAACAAGGAGAAAAGTGCCTTACCTTGCTACATTGCACCTTAAACACCAGTGCAAATTAACGAAAGTAGAAGTAGGCTTAAGGAGATTAATACACAGTACAGAATGAACAGAATAGAAACTAAAATAATTGGGAATAAAGTTGTGTTTCCCAACGGAAATCTGTATCAGGAAAAGGTTACCACGCCTAGAGCTGAAGATCTACTCTATGTGGACGAGGCAGAAGAGGAAAAGTTAGAGGCGGTGACAAGTGATCCTATCTATGAGGGTGGCAATGTCTTCAAAACGGTGGCAACAAAGGCGAGTACCTATGCAGAGGTCAGACAGTTTTACAAAAAAGTTATGAGTGACCCGAACTCAGCCAACGCGCACCATTTCGTCCTAGCATACCGGATACAAGATGCACAAGGGAACATCCGCGATGGATACTGCGATGACGGAGAATACGGCGCAGGTAGGAGAGTGGTCCGACTTTTAGGAGATCAGAGTGCCACTAAGGCCGCATTCGTTATTTCATCATATCGGGCCAAGGCGCTTCGATATCATATGCGATGCCGTGCTCAATGCTGCCAATAAACTCTGAACAGTTCAAAGAATGAATTATTTAACACCTAACTTCTCCTGTTATCTTTGGATAATGTTTCTATAAAGTTAATAAGTACTATACATGTACACATTTTATTTTTGTAGGTGTATGAAAAAGCGCTTACGTACTTTATATACATATACCAGTTTAACTCTTGTACCTGAAAACAATATACATGTATTAACTTTGATACTGCATGTAAACATGCAATATTTGTAAGTTCCCTTTTTCTTGTCTTTTTTTCGAAACTCAATTGTAATTCTGTATATTCATATATTACCAAAAGACACTGTCACATCGAAATAATGCATAAAATTATGTATGACATCTTTTATTTATTTTCTTATCAAAATTCTAACTTGTGGCAATATCTCGTTTGGTCGACCAGTTCCAGTCGAGTCTCTCTTTGGGTGTCCCAAGTGTAGTTGTTTGTGCTGAAACTATACAAAAAAAATGATTGCTCATTATTTACAACTTTTTTTGATCGTAAGATAATCTTGATTTTCTATCTTTATTTTAGATTAAAAACAATTAACATTTGACATTATCATTTGACAAAATAAACTTAGTGCTCATGACGACACTGTCATATCAAAATAATGCATAAAATTATGTATGACACTTTTTATTTATTTTCTTTTGAAAATTCTAACCTGTGACAATATCTCGTTCGGTCGACCAGTTCCAGTCGAGTCTCTTGGGTGTCCCAAGTGTAGTTGTTTGTGGTGAAACTATAAAAAAAATGATTGCTCATTATATACAACTTTTTTTCTGCTCTCAAGATCATTTTGATTTTTATCTTTTTTTTTTTTACATTTAAACATTTAACATTACCATTTGACACATCATCGTCAGCATCATCATCATCTTCCTCAGCACTGTCTGATACTCCTAAAATAGGATAAGCTTTAATTAGTTAAAAAAAAAGTTAGAATGAGAAAACACAGGTAATAATAATGTATACAAATGGTATATCATGTTCTTTGTGGTTCTTTCAATAATCAGTGTCACTTGACATCTTGTATTCTGCGTATCAATGGCTTGAAATAAATAGCCTTTTGCTGTATGTGTTCTAAATTGCTGGGTATCTTTAAACAATATCATAGCTTCAGTGTATTATTGGTATATTCTTCTGTTGAGAAACACAGATAATAACAATGTATACAAGTGGTATCTCCTGTTCTTCGTGGTTCTTCCAATAATCAGTGTCACTTGACATCCTGTATTCTGCTTATCAATGGCTTGCAATAAATAGCCTTTTGCTGTATGTGTTCTAAATTGCTAGGTATCTTTAAACAATGTCATAGGTTCAGTGTCTTATTGGTATATTCTTCTGTGTGACTCTACATATTTGTATTTGGTAATGTACCACAATTGTTTTACTTCTTACAAAGTAATAATTATCGTGACTTACGGGTAGGTGGCCTTTTTGTTGCCTGGTCAATCACGCGAAAGGGTTCTGTAAAAGATTTTCAGAGGGGTCGTCTCAAAATATAAAATAACAAATCTCAAATTTTCGTTCGTTTTGGAACATAAACACAGGCACACACAATCAAAGTACTGAAAGTACTGAATCGAGGTGACGTGTGTGGTTGAAATGACAGATTGAAGGAAATGAAAGGAGATTGGTGTATTGAATTCATGTAAAAGTTAAAAGCATTTAAACTCTTGAACAGTGGAAGATATAGACTCCACATAAGGTATGCATACTCCACAAATTAAGCTCTTTCAAATGATGTGAAGGAATTTGTGACCTTAACAGTGATTTATAGCTTTAAATTGTTTTTTTTTTAACTCTCACTTTAACTTTTGAACCTTGATAGATTAAGTTTTCATATTTGGTGTGCAGACTCCACTGATCAAACTTTTTCAAATGACACCAAGGTCAATCACCTTGTGACCATGATTGTGACCTTTATGCTAAATATATCTTTTTTCCGAATTTTGTTGTCGCTGGTCGCATAATGTTTCACATACACATCTTATTCTTTCATTTCTTTGTATCATTAATTTTTTGTTACCAGAAGTTAAGTTCAGGACACACAAATAAAAGTTTGTTCCAATGGAGAAAAATTTTGTAAATTCTTATACTTAAATCTGGCAGAAAGCATTTTTTGATCAAACTGAAAGCTTGAAATCATGATTATCCATTACAGAGGTTCACTCTACAAAAAGATTACAAGGACTAACAAGGCAACTTTCTTTTTATGTTTCTTAATTTGAAAGGTGGTGTTGCAGAAAAACATCTCATTTAAACTTGTGATACTTTGTAAGAAAATGAAGTCATAATTCAATTCATTCCAATGTTTATTGACTGTACTTAAAGATAACTATGTATAACATGGACTAGAAAAATTTGTTGGCAGTAAACATAATTGCTAGCCTGTGCAACAGAAGTTTTCCAAAAAAAAAGGAATTACCAGTATTAACATGTAAATACATATATATATATCTTTAAAAAACATAAAAGGTATATAAAATAATGTAGCAGAAAACATTGTCAGTTCTGTATCAAAGAATCAGCAAAAATATATTTGTAAAATTATACCGTTATGATCTGGATATTTTTATGTCAGTTTTATTTTGTGAATGTGGGGCAATATGTTGTTTTTAATTTTTGCATTCCAATATTTTGCCAATGATCACTCCTTTGTTTACATTTTCTTACTGTTTAATGATTTTGAAGCAAATTATATTATTGTGAGTGTAATGAACTCACATAATTGCTAAAATGTATCAATAGCAGAAATATCCAGATTTACGGTATTCAGTAAAACATTATTAAAAGCACTATAGTAATAGAGTATGGGCAAGGCAATTGAACATAAATGTTGTAGAAAGTAACACATAAATGGCACAGCACAGTATTAGTACTTACAAAGAAGTAACATCATTGGCTTTTATGTGAGTGAGAACATGTCTCTGATTGGCAGGATTTTTGAAAATTGGCACAAAATGCATAATAATATAAAACAAATACAATTCTAAGTTCTACACATCTACACTAAAAAAGTCTAAATGTACTGATAAAATTAGAAAAAAAAGAAAACAATAAAAATTACATACAAGTTAACAGAGTGTTTAAAACAATGTATTTATAAAATGTTTCTCAAAAGCTGCAATGCATTTGATTGATTTGCCAGAGTTTGAATTTAAGGTATTCAATGTATAACGACCATATTTTGTACCTAATAAATGAACTGTCCAATATTTTTAATCATGGTAGCAATTTGAAGATATTATCAAATGAAAATGCTCCACCAAAGGAATTTACAAAGTTTTGATTATTGTCCAATTAATATCACTTTGAATTTTACATTGAAGTCCATGGGCAGTGCATGTTTTTATAAGATATTGTAAAAAGTAATTTGAATTTCAAAGAAATCTCTTGGTGAAAATATGCATAAACTCCCTCTTTATTAAAATATAAAATACAAAAAATTATTTACCACAGAAATTTTGTGAAATCAAAAATTTTCTTCTTTTCATCAAGGGCAGATAACTCTTCAAAAACTGTTAATGTGCGAAATGACTGTCTCCTTACATTTTATAAGTCTTGTGAATTTGGTTTATTTCACTTTTATTGTTTTCTAGCTGTGTGCTTTTAAGGTCAAGATCTAGTAAATGGAAGGTGCCTACAGATTTTTGAAATTTAAGAAATTAATTCCTTTAATGATGCTTTATAACGTTAGCTTGGTCAAAATATGTGTTTCGGGGCTTAATTTGTAGAAAAACAAGATGAAAAACCATATTTTAAACTGTCATTTTCAATGAAAAATTTAGAAAACCAGTATTGAAAATGGGAGTTTTTCCCATATCTGGCAAAGAAAATGTATCCAGATTGCCTACAGTTTTTCAGAAAACGGTTATATGTATGTTCTTAGTCTCTACTTTAAAATAATGTTAAATTTAAGATAGGTATCGGGACTACTTTTCATGTAATTTTAAATTGAATTGCATGAAAATACTTTATTTTCTACATAATCATGATAATTCTATTAGAGCCGTAAAGTACGGAAAAAGAAAGTTGAAAGTGATTATGACGTCATAATGGATTTAGCACTGAAAATTCATTCTAAATTCATTTACTAGATCTTGACCTTAACTATTTTAAAATTATTTAAAATCAGTCAAAATCCCTTCGTTATACATTGAATACTTTAAACAAACCTATGTTTACAAGCACAAAGCAAAGATATACTAGTACTGAAGGTTGTAAAGAGAAACTTATAGAAATAGCAATATTTGTACATACATTCCAATGTTATCATTAACTTAACAAATGTGTAAAGTGATTAGATGGTGAACACATTAGGTAACCTGTACACAAAATAAAATCAACCACATTTGAAACAGCTATGTACATGTTTATCAGTATCATCCAAACATGCCCAAGTGTACAGAAACATACTAGTAATACAAAATAATAATAATAATGAAACATGGAGTATACAACTGATATTGTTATCACAAATGAATGAGTAAAATGGTCCCTGATTAGTAGCAGTACTTATCATAAGCACTAGAATCCCTTTATATCAATTTCGTTGTAATATATTTAACATCCAAAAAAAGAAAAGGAACACTGAACATATAGAATGTGGTGGAAATATATACATTATGCTGAATAATAGCTAAACTAAGTAACCATAATGGTTAAACTTCATAGCTAAACAAAACACCAAATATCCTTGAGTATCATCATGTGAAAAAATAACAAAATTACATAAAGAAGAGGATATGAACATACCGGTATGCATGCAGGCTAACATCTCTAAGGAAAATGCTAAGATAGCACATGCTAAAATAGCATATCATATGTATGTAAACTGAGGTAAAAAAAAAACCCTGAGTAGGTAAACAAGTCATGATGATACAATGCTCTATATACTTTAAATATATACATCTTCTCAATGGACTTGGCACATTAATTCAGCAATAAGGTTACAACTGTGGTTAAAGGAATAGGAACAAAAACATTGTACTAATCTTGTATGAATGGATTTAAAATGGAAAACGTCAAAGATTATATATAGTATGAAACTTAAGTAATGTACAATACGGTATACCTGTTATTTATTTTTTCACAGGAAATAAGAACATATAACTTTATTTATCAAGGAATGTTGTTTTTACATTTAAGGAAGACCTAGCGTACTGTTTGTAGCACATGATGTCAGTGACATATAGGAGATACAAAAAATCTGTTGTACGAAATATTTTAACAATGAATATATGGTACATAAAGGCTGAACAATTTGTACATTTGTGAAAAGTAAGCAATAAACATTGTTGATGGATAAATTAAATGATGGCAATATAGAACAGTTTGATTTGCTTAAAATGGCATATCGAGATAAAAAGGTAACAAATACACAACCACACAAGAACACATCAATGGTATTTACAAATCAGATAGGTTGAGAGAAGCATAATTTAATACAAGTTAGGTTGTAATGTGAACAGTCTATATACATGTACATCATGCATTTTGAATTGTTCAGTGAAAAATCCCAATTCTACTCAAGTTTAAAAATCACTAATAAATCTGTTGTAAAATAAAAACAGTTAAAAATACAAGGGGAATAATGGGGTAAACAACTTCATTATAAAACTAAATGAATTCCACTTGAAAGCAATTCTTCGGCTGGAAACTGTTTTGAAGAAAGTTATGTGTCTGGTAAATACCTCCACCCCAACCTTTAATCAAATGAACTTCCTTGTTAACTGCAGTACAAGTTACAAATGAAAAGCAAGAATACAGAAATGTCAGGAAACTTCACAGGGTTTTGGAAAGGAAGATCTATATGGACAGGACAGAGAGCACATTTATTTGGATTTGCCGACGGAGATGATCTTTTCCATTGTCGAGTCTTAGAATACAAAAGAGCACTGGAGTGGAAGTTTCTTTTCAATCTCGCTCTCCAAGTTTTCGAGAGTGCAATCTAATGCTTTGGACATCATTTCAAGAGGTACATCATAAGTTAGGTAGTCATCCTTTACATTCATGAGGAGGGAGATGTGGAGTTCTGCTTTATGAAATCCAATGACGGATCCCTGAACTTTTACTACTGGCGGCTCACATTCCTGGAACAGAGAAGAATACTTTAAAATAATAGACTCAATGAGCATTATTTAATTTAAGAATTGCTTGTAATTTTTGAAAGCAGTATATTATATAATGGAATAATAGTATATTAATATAAAGAATGTCTTTTTATTGTTGGAATACATTAAACAGGGATAAAATAAAGACAAAAAGTGCCAGTGATGTGACAATTTAGCTACATTTAACCCCCAGACCCCCTCTTTAAAATGATAGGAATGAAAATAACTTAGCTGGAAGACTTAAATATTATAGGCGCGTTTGCTATAATAATATGGTTTTACTGTAAATAAATACCATTTTGTATTATTTGATTTATAACATAAATGCCTTTGAAACAAGTTTATGAATTAAAAATGGGAGTACAATGTTACTTCAAGAACACTCTTAGAAGTCGTTGAAACAGAGATCTCTTCATTGAAGTTGGTCACAACAACATTGGTTATTGACAAGTATTTCCCAACAATGGATGAGTCACTCAAGTCCCTCCACAGGGAAACTTTAATACTGTCAGTGTCGTCTTTGAGAGAGACACTCTTTACACAGACATCTACTCCCTTCACCTTCACGGTTTTGGTCATATCCTCCTTCAATGAGAAAAATCAGATTAAAGATATAAGAATATGGTAATTTAAAAAGCACGGTAGTTGACAATATAATAAAACAATTTGTTTAATTAAGGATGTGTATCCAATATTTCACAGTTATTCTGCATAGGAATTAAGCTAAAATGACTGACTATATGTTAAAATCTGTAAGAGTAGTACATATGAAATTTGACTTATTTAAGTTAATACGGGTACTTACAGACACAATTCTGCCCTTGACAGAGACCAGGGACTTCACAGGTAATGTCTTGATGTCCTTAATGGGTCGAGTCATAGCAGGTGGTGGATTTGCAATCCTCGCACCTTTCTCCATAGTTGCATGTGGAACCTCCATGGCTCCTGTTTTCATGACTTTTGTGTTTTTGGTAATAATGACTGTTGGTTCATTTTCATTCTTGTAGATGTAATTCATCAGAATCACGGTGTTGTCTGCATTCAGGGATTTGAGTTTCGTGGTGTCATATACAGTGCCCTTCATGGCATCTGTTGAATCAGCTAGTCCAACTGTGGCACATTCCTTTTTTTCTCCATTGTCTGTTTGATACCTTTGAATAGTACCAACTCCACACACTTTCACCTTAAGGGGTTGCGAGTACGGTTTGTTTCCCTTGCTCTCTCTCAGTTTAGCAACTGTTAGCATCTGTAATAAAAGAAAACAAGAGGCCCAAGGGCCTTGAATCGCTCTTCTGATAAATTGTACAACCTATCACTTGTATTTCAAGCCTCTAACCAAAAGTATCCTATTAAAGACCCAAGTTGCATCACCTGACAAAGTTTGATGATTCTTAGCCAATTAGATCTACTTTTTGGTCTACAATCTTGGAAATCACAAAATGCATCAAGTGACAAAGTTTGATAATTCTAAGCCAATAAATACCTGAGCTATTTAAAAGTAGGTCACTGTGATCTCAGAAAAACCAAGATGCATCAACTGACAAAGCATGATGATTCTTAACTAATAAGTACCAGAGATACTTAAATATAGCCATAAAATGTCGAAAGTAGGTCATTGTGACCTACATTTTGGTTGACATTTTTAGAGTCCCATGACGCATCTGCTGACCAAGTTTGATAATTCTAAGCCAATAAATACCTGAGATATTCAAAAGTAGGTCACCATGACCTACTTTTAGGTCGACATTCTCCGAAAATCCAAGATGCATCAACTGACAAAGTATGATGATTCTAAATCGATAAGTACTAGAGATACATAAATATAGCCATCAAATGTCAAAAAGTAGGTCACCGTGACCTACTTTTTGGTCGACATTCTACGAAAACCCAAGATGCATCAAATGACAAAGTTTGATGATTCTAAGCCAATAAGTAACGGAGAATACTTAAATATAGCCATAAAATGTCGAAAGTAGGTCATTGTGACCTACATTTTGGTTGACATTTTACAGAGTCCCAAGATGCCTCTGCTGACCAAGTTTGATAATTCTAAGCCAATAAATACCTGAGATATTCAAAAGTAGGTCACCATGACCTACTTTTTGGTCGACATTTCCCGAAAACCCAAGATACATCAACTGACAAAGTTTGATGATTCTAAGCCAATAAGTACTGGAGATACTTAAATATCGCCATAAAATGTCAAAAGTAGGTCACTGTGACCTAATTTTTGGTCGTCACTATACGAAAACCCAAAATGCATCAACCCACAAAGTTTGATGATTCTAAGCCAATAAATACCTAAGATACTTAAATATAACCATAAAATGTCCAAAAAAAGTAGGTCACCGTGACCTACATTTTGGTCGACATTTTTCAGAGTCCCAAGATTCATCTCCTGACAAAGTTTGATGATCATAGGTTTGAAGGTAATCAAAATATGCCTTTTAAACAATTTGAAAACAAATGCCTGCAAAATTCTAAAAGTAGGTCATAGTGACCTACTTTTTCTTAAATATGTTTTAAGGTCCCATGATGCAGCAACTTACAAGATTTGATGATTCTAACCCTTTCAGTGCCTGAAATAATGGGATTAAATGTTTTGAAAAGGATAAGTCATAAAGTTCAAAAAGTAGGTCACGGTGACCTACTTTTAAGTTGACGTTGTTCAAAGACCCAAGATGCATCAACTGACTAAGTTTGATGATCGTAGGCCTTAAAATATTCAAAATATGCCTTTAAATCAATTTGAAAACGAATGCCCGCAAAATTTAAAAAAAGTAGGTCACCGTGACCTACTTTTGAGTTAACATGATGTGAAGTCCTAAGATGCATCAACTTACAAGATTTGATGATCCTAGTCCTTATAGTAAGCAAAATATGAACATTTTTATTAATTGTAAATTTAGGTCAACTTTAAAGTGATCTTGAGACCACGCCCTTTGCCCCAGGGTCATGCCTTGAACAATTTTTAATCTTCAACATATCCTGATCCTTGTATGCAAGTTTGGTGAAAATCTGCCTGGTGGTTCTGGAGAAGAAGATTTTTTAGCAACCAGTACTTTTTGTTTTGTTTTGCTGATTATCTCCCCTTGATTCAGGGTCCCAACCCTTATTTTAGTATAAACGGTAGCCCTTGGGCCAAGGATACCCTGTGACAAATTTGACACTGATTGGCCAAGGGGTTCTTGAGTTATGGCCCATATTCTAAAAAGTTAACACACACCGCACACGCACACACCGCACAAATGGCCATAGCATTAGCTCTTTGAGCCTTTGGCTCAGAAGAGCTAAAAACATGATTTGTTTTTTATGTTACAGGAAATTATCATCTTAATATTATTTCTTTATTTTTAAATTAAAATTTCAAATATTCAATTAATTAAGAAAAATAAGTACCCTAAATAATGCTATCAAATCTCTTTAAATTTGGATGGGTGTGAAATAGTAGCAAGAAAAGTGAATTATTAGGTATATCATACTGTCAGTATGATGTTGAAGGTGAAATACACAATAATACATTTGTATTGCTACATTATTTATGTTTATTCATTCTAATTAGGGTCAGTCGAGTATCCCTCTTTTTAAGGACCAGGATTAGTATTTAAGAACTGAGTGAACTTATGTCAGTGCAATATACAGGGGCTTATGATCTGAAAAGTAAGCCTCAAGTGTCACCCAACTTTGAATTTGAGTTTCAGGAATGTTTGTGTATATGTGATCAAGTGCAGATTCATAGTCAGTAGTGGAACCTGTAGGTAGGTATCTTAAATTGAAGTGGGACATGAATTCAATGATGTTTCCTGCTTGTGATGAAAGATTGTCAGCATTGAAGTCTCCAGTCAATACAACATGGTTGGAATCTTTCAAACAGTCTTGAAACATATTTTGAAGCATGTTTTTGACAGTTTTCAGATTGGCCTTTGGTGGGATATACAAGAACATAAATAACAATAACTTTCCGCTGCGAATTTCAATAAGCAAGGAAAAGATTTGAATATTCTGTTCTCCCTTTTGGTGATTTTTTGAACAGTTAATGATTCCTTCACATAAAAAGCAAGACCATATGATGGTCGTTGGTTGCTATGTTGTGGAGAATCAAACCTATACATTGTATATCCTGGCAAAGAAAGTGTGTCAGCATCATCAGTTTCGATAAGTCTTGTTTCAGAAATTGCTAATACGTCAGAACTCATAAGGTTGAAATCCTTCTCCAAATCATCCTTGTGCTTATGAAGCGATCTTATGTTGAATGATGTTAAAACTGTAGAATGAGGGTCCTTTCTACCCAAATTATTAATACACATTTCCATCTTTCCCTCACATCTAAGCCTGTTCATCTCTTCTAACACAGCTGGTGACAGTGAAATCTTTTTTTCATTCAAATTTGTGATGTGTAGGTTCTCAATATGTGTAACCCTACTGAGTCCCACATAATGCATATGGTCATTTTTTCTTGTTCCAAAATTTATAACTGCAGACTTCATAGTTGAGCCTTGTGCTTTGTGAATAGTTTTGGCAGCCCCTAACCTTAGAGGAAACTGTCTTCGTTTAACATGATATGTACCATTCATCTGAATTTGAAATTGCCTCGTTATTTCTAATATCGGTGTCCAAGTTTTCTCAATTTCACTTTTGAATAGTCTTGCATATTCCTTGCGCAACTCCTTCCCAATGTTTTCATCATCAAATTGCACCCAAACGATGCTACACCTTGTTGATCCTTGCACGCGATAATCAAAGAGTTTAACTGTACATGATGCACCATTTGTGATTCCATCTTGAACATTAACATTATTGGTTATTTCAGCTGGAACTCCAATAACCAAACACAATACAGATGATAACCCCAGTGTTCTGGCAGAATCATCAGGAACTCTTGCTAACACTTTGGATTTTACAGCTTCTTCAGATGCTCAAATAACCCAGTCTATAGCATTTATACTGATTTTCTGCAAATCATCTGCCATGTCATATATTTTGTTATTGTATGACTGTACTTCATTTCTTGTGGTAAACAAATGGGGTATATTTTGTGTATCTGCAGTCTCAGACTTCACACATTGATATAGTACGGTAATGTCTTGTTAGGTCTTTCCACCTTTCTGTGGAAAGACCTATTGATTTCCTTCTGTTTCTTTTTTTCCTTTTTATTTTTTATTATTTTTCCGCCGTGTGATTTTGAGTTTCAAGATTTATCGAAAAGATTTTAAGTTCATAAGAATGTACTCCGTAAAAGATTTTCGCAGTTGACCCTGCGTATATGAACTATGACCCCTTTCGGAGTTATTACCCCTTTCGCAAACAAGCTTGTTATCGCTACTCCTCTGAAACCGTAAACCGTAGAGAAATGAAACCTGCACCAATGTCTTCGACTATTTAAGGGGACTTTTCAATCTATTCATTGTGAAAGTATTTGGTGACCCCTTCAATGAGTTATTGCCCCTGAAACTTTTTGAATTTCACTTTTAATAAAAAAATTTCAAAACGAAAAGTTGTAGAGACATGGGACCAACTGCATAAGATTCATTGACATTTGACCTTCAAATTCATGTAAAGGTCAAAGGTCAAGGTCATTCCAAAACTGAGAAATTAAACTCTTTTTATATCTCCTTTGTCTTTTAACATATACTTAATGTCTATGCATCATTGATATGTACTCTTAAAACTTTTTCAAAGATTTTATTCTTGTCCCCTAAGATTAACCCTGTTAAAAGTTATTGCCCCTTGTGCGAAAAACCGTGTTATCGCTACTCCTCTGAAACCGTGAACCGTAGAGGTATGAAACTTTCACCAATGTCTTCGACGATTTAAGGGGCTTTTTCAATCTATTCATTGTGAAAGTATTTGGTGACCCCTTCAATAGGTTGATTGCCCCTAAACTTTTTGAATTTTACTTTTAATTAAAAATTTTCAAAACGACAAGTCATAGAGACATGGGACCAACTGCATAGATTCATTGACCTTTGACCTTAAATTTCATGTAAAGGTCAAAGGTCAAGGTCATTCCAAAACTGTGAAATTTAGCTCTTTTTATATCTCTTTTGTCTTTCAACATATACTTAATGTCTTATATATCATTTATATATGTAATCTTAATACTGTTTAAAAGATTTTGTTCTTGTCCCCTAACATTAACCCTTTTAAAAGTTATTGCCCCTTGTGCGAAAAACCTTGTTATCGCTACTCCTCCGAAACCGTAGCAGCAAAAGCAGACATAACCTTCTCTAATGTCTTAAGTGTCTTTAGGCCTAACTTCCATGTATAAGTGCGAAAGGATCTCATGACCCCTTATATGAGTTATTGCCCTTTAACTTCTTTGTACTTGCTATTTAACCTTATAACTTAAGAACTAAAAGTCGTAGAGGCATTGAATCAAATGCAA